>NC_080172.1:8512731-8812731 GCF_950295315.1 Erinaceus europaeus
CAAGCCCCAGGTCCTCACTTGCAGGCAGAAAGATCTGCCAGTGGTGAAGCAGTGTTGCCAGAAGTCTGTCTCTTTCTCCTTCTCTCTCACTCCTTTCCCTCTCAATTTCTAAGCGTCTTATGATCTAAAAGAATCATAGAGGAATGAAGTTGTGTTTATCTGTGCATTTGTATTTTACTGATTATTCAAGAAGAAAGTATTGCACAAATCCTTTATCCATGTCTTAGTTGAAATTTTCAAGTGAAGAAAAACTTTCTGAAAATGCCTTTGTCACTGAAAATGTCTGACAGTTGTGATGGTAAGAGAATTCGAAATCACTTTGTGGGTTCTGCTTAATTGATGAGATGTAATTTACTGTCTAAAAATAAAATCGGATTAATTTTTCTCTAGTTTTGTGTTGACTCATCCTTCTCTACTTCCTTTTTCTTTTTCTGTTTTGTTTTGTTTTGTTTTTGTTTTTTGTGAGACTGTATTGGGAGGCTCCAAAGATTTTATCAGATCTCTCAGTTTGCATGTTCTTTTAAAAAATATTTTATTTTGGGGGGTGGGTTTGGTGGTAGCACAGCGGTTAAGCGTACATGGCGCAAAGCGCAAGGACTGGCGTAGGAATCCCTGTTTGAGCCCCCCCCCCCCATCTTCAGGGGAGGTCACTTCACAAGTGGTGAAGCAGGTCTGTAGATGTCTGTTTTTCTCTCCTCCTGTTTGTCTTCCCTTCCTTTCTCCATTTCTCTCTGACCTATCCAACAATAACAACAACGATAAACAATAAGGGCCACAGAAAGGGGGGGGGGGAAGGATGGCCTTCAGGAGCAGTGGATTCGTAGTGCGGGCACCGAGCCCCAGCGATAACCTTGGAAGCCTTAAAAAATATATATATTTGAATGAGAGAGATAGACACAGAAAGACCAGAGCGCTGCTCACCTCTGGTTTGTGGTGGTGCTGGGGGGTTCAACTTCGGAATTTGGAGCGTCAGGCATGAAAATGTTTTGCATGACCATCATGTTATCACCCCAGCCCTATCCTTTTCATAGATAAACTTTTCTTACTTAAACTTGCTTGCTGAGTGAATTCACGTTTCATTCTGTGAGAAGAACTGCACTTCTGACCATCTGATTCTAAATAGAAAGTCAGTAAATAAATAAGTTGGATGTGGCAAATAGTCTGGACTAATTTCAACTGAATAAATAAAAATTCTTATAATTTTATGAGTATGTTTTTGTCCAAGTGAATTAATTTAGGTTACATAATTATATGACTAATTACAACTATGTGTACTCATTGGTATAGTGAGTTGGGTACTGAACTTGGAACCATGAGGCCCTGAGTTCGATCCCTGTCATCCCATTTGCCAGAATAATACTCTCACTCTCTCTCTCAATCTCTTTGTCTCCTCTGTGTATCCCTATCTTGTGTTAATACACAAAATCTTAAAAGAAAAAAAAACTTAGTAATTATATTGTTTTATAGTATCACTTGTCATCAAAATTTGAATAGTAAGAATAATTGAAATTCTAACAGCAGTCATTAAGATTTGGGCATTTTAATATATCAAATAAAGACCCATTTCTCTTTGGAGTTCCAAAGCTAAAACTGTGTTGCACTGCCTGATTTTAAATTGCCCCACTGGAACAATTGAGATACCTTTTGCAACTCACTTGAAATTATTATTTGTAACTTACAGTAATATATTATTGGCTTTTGATAAAGGGATAATTGGTGTGTAGTGTCTCCTCTTTCATAATATTCTTAGAATGACATTTCTTTTAGCTGTTACCAAATTTTTGCTTTTTCTCAAAATAAGGTAAGTCAGTTATTCTTTTTTTTTTTAGAATCAGTCAACAGGAACTAGAGTTAATATCTTCATGTGTAATTTCTTTTTCTGAGCACAGTGACTTAAATTAGGTTGTAACAAACAGAAGGTAGGTAATATACTTATGTAATGTTTATGTCTCTTTTTTTTTTCCTGCTAGAATACGGGAGTGTGAAACCACTTGTCAAAATTATTCTTAGATTATATATTGATTTAGGTGATAAAATTTTAGAGTGTAGGTAGTTGTCCTTTTTTTTTTTTAATTTACTATAGCTGATAAATGCACTGTATTTGAATTATATACATTTTCCCTCTCAGAGAATATATTTAAAATTTGGTGCTCAATATTTAATATACTCCCCAAACTAATCCTTTTCCTTCCGTTCTAGTTCAGACTTTGTACCTTCAACCTCAAGAAAGTTACAAATCCAGCTGAGGTCATTAGAAAACTTCTTGGTGACTGTTTGGACACCATCACAGAAAGCCAGGCTCAAAATGAGCAGTTGCAGAAGGAAAATGAAAGGCTTCTGAGAAGCTGGAATGATGTTCAAGGACGGTGCGTGCATAATGAGCTTGTACTACAGTAGCATGAAGCTTTCCTTACATAACCTTGCAGCTTGAAGTTTAATGATTCGTGAATCTGTAGACAACATATATTTAAAGTTGTGTCTCTTATATATCTTGATTAAATATGATTAAGCCACATTATTAGCCACTACTCTACATAATTTATACATTAATACTTTAGTCGCTAGTATTTGGTGGCACCAGCCAACTTAAAAACCACAGGGAGTACTGGGTAATAAGGCCCAGAACCTGTTACTTTTAACCAAAATATAGGAAGCTTTTACTTATAAGGATTGCTTTATCTCAAGTTATAAGATTTGTAGTGAGTGAAAATAGACATGGGATGCAAACAAGCACAATTGAGCCTTTATTTTGAATCTTGATGTGAATAGGAAGCCATGATGTGTGTTTTGGTTCCTACTGGAGATTCACTTATTTTTCCTGATTGAAAATTTAGATTACCAGCATTTTTAAAAGATGAGATCATTGTACCTACTGGGTTAGAAATGTGAAAGTCCAGATTTGGCCTCATAATTTTTAAATGATGAGAAAGATCACTTATTTTTACTATTGTGAATTTTTTAATTGTGTCATAATCTAGCATGTCTACTCTGTAAATCACATGTCTTGGAAATAGTATCAATACTGTAAGCAAAGAAGTCTCTCCTGTGACAGGTATAATATACTATGCAAATATTTATGCATTTTATACCATGTGAAAGAATTATATGGTAGAATGTATATAATAATGCTTGTTAATAGTACTATGTTTACAATGCCCTGTAAATCATTTAATCTTTCATTCAAACCTACAGCATAAGATTATTTCTCCTAGAGCATTTTTAGGAAAATAGCTGAGTTTTTGAAGACATTAGTCAGTATTTCTGAAGGAATAAATAATAATAGTGAAGAGTTTTATTACCAGTATGTGTATATGTATATGTGAAAATGAGATAACTAAAATGAATATGTCAATACTTATTGATACATGACATACCAAATTAAGTTCTTGTCATCATTACATCTGTCCTTCAGTTATTATGTCAAGTATTTGTCTTTACCTCTTATAGTTCTAATTTTTATCTTCAATTACATTTTAAATAAGTCAAAACTATACTTAAGGTAAACATTTTGAAAATAAGGTATTTTTTCCTCTAACTCTTATTTTATTCATGTTACTGTAAATTAATATAATATCAAATATCTGTGCTAAAAGGCAAGATTTGGTATATATCTCTTTAGTTTGAAAGTATTTTTAGTTTATATGCATAATAATTTAAAAGTGGTATGCTGTGGTCATGATGAGCCCTTATGTTTAAAACTCATAATGATAGGAAATTTGATTTACAAATTGCCCACAAAAATGCAGGCTGGGTACGTGGTACTTGGACAAATTGCCTTAAAATGTCTGCCAGAGGTTGAAAGAGTTATTATCTCATCAGTATTCAACACCACTGCCATAGAAAGGAAAGCAGCAGGGGATAAAGATCACAAAGTGGAAAAGACAAATGCACCCTGGGTGGTTGAGCAGTGTGGGTGAGGGGTACATATGATAAGTGGTCCACAGTTGCTTGGTGTTGCTATTTCTGTACTCTGCAGAAGTGCTTTTGTGTTATTGTGGCAAGAGGTTTCCTATTTGATGAGAAGCACAGCCATGTATTTTACTACTTGCATTATTGTGGCCTAGCTATTTTTTTTTTTTAATACTGGATCAGACACCAAGGGGAGCTGAAATCCTGTACTGTTGGGGTGTCCTTCCAAACTAAGAGGAGGGAGGGTTTACCCCAGGAGTTCTGACCTCTTGATTTTGTAGCACTTATTAGATTATGTCCTTTCTCTATTTTCTCAAAATGCTTTTGTTGCCTATTAGAGGAGGAAATAACTATTTTAAGGAACTATAAAGGCAGCATGATCATGGGGAAGGAGTGAAGCAGTACTGTCTTTTCTAGTGCCTCAGTGCACTGGAAGTTGAGCAAAGGCTATAACTCTAGGTTCCAAATAATACTAATACCTATCAGGAGTCTTTTAAAAATTTTTTGGGTCATTGCCAGGACTTCACTGTGCCAGGCAGATGACTCAGATAGAGGGAGAGAGGTGGGCAGTGGCACACCTGGTTGAGCACACACATTGCCATGAGCAAGGACCAGCGTTCTAACTCCTGCTCCCCACCTAGAGGAAGCTTAATGATAGGTGTTGCAGGTCCGTAGGTGTCTCTCTTTGTCTCTCCCTCTCTTCTCATTCCCCTTCTTTCCCAATTTCTATCTAGTCATCCTACCTAATTTAAAAGAGAGAGAGAGAGGGAGACAGAGAGAGAAAGAGAAAAATGGCTGCTGGTTTCTGTGCGTTCATAGTGCCGATACCCAGCCCAGCAATAACCATGGTGCCAGTAAATGACAGAGAGAGAGAGAGAGAGAGAGAGAGAGAGACTGCAATTCCAAAGCTACTCCACATGTACGGCTAAAGGGACAGGTGCAAAACAAAGTAGGTACCCTCATGCCAAAAATAAAATGCCAACCAATTTTCAAGACTGTGGGAGAGCTATTATGCTTATCTACGGTGTGGGGATAGGGACACAGAACTTTGGTGACAGGT
Organism: Erinaceus europaeus; assembly: GCF_950295315.1. NCBI lineage: Eukaryota > Metazoa > Chordata > Mammalia > Eulipotyphla > Erinaceidae > Erinaceus > Erinaceus europaeus. The sequence continues at coordinate 8,517,701 of NC_080172.1, forward strand.
GTGGTGAAAAAAAAAAACTTTCCTGGGGGAGATGAGAAAAAGAGAGAGAGAGAGAGAAATTTTACATGTGCACCAACAGCTGTATTTACTGTCTCCTGTAAACCACCACCCCCACTACCCCCAATAAAAAAAAAAAAAGTAGGTCAGCTGTCTTGCTGACTCTAATCAGTAGACTTTACAGAGAGCTTACAAATAGGAAGGGACATAGGGAGCGAGGTAATGAGGTCATAGAAAGTAGAGCATCGTTAAAAACCAGGCCGTCAGATTCGGCCTGGTCAGAGTTCAGTTTTGAAGACACTCTTTGACTTCTCTTTTGTCCATCCATGATGTCACCATTCTTCATCGTCATTGCAGACTGTGTGCGCTTGAGGGAGGGAAATACAGACTCCAAATAGATGCCAAGAATTTCTCCAGTAGCTATGGTCTCTAGGTCTGAAATCTATTTAGTTGAAACCTATTTATTAGCAGTATAATATACTCATATACGCACAATATCATCACATAGGCATATGTGGATTTTACATGGAAGTGGTTGATGCTATCTTAAGAGAAGTAACACGAGTTATCAAAAATGTAAATAGTATTTTATTTGTAAACTAAGACTAGATACAGAATATCTAGGAGAAAATTAAATGTTATTAATGTATGTGTAGATTATGAGTTAAATTTCCCTTTTACCTTTTGTGAGAGTATACTTTTTAAATTTTACTGTGTTTACTATAAAACATTAGTTACCTCAGTATATTTGTTATTTAGATATGCCGCACAGATATACATGGAACCCATTCTGTTTGGACCAAGAAATGATTCAGCAGAAGAGCCCATACCATATCATGCCTCAGTCTGCTGGTTCTATCCTGTCTTCCCTTTCCCTCCCATTCCCCTCCACCTTCTTTTCCTTCTTCTACCTGTCCCCTACTCCTTCCTCTGCCCTCCCTTTCTCTCTCTCGATATAGATAGAAAAATTAGGCTGGGAGGCAGCTCAGTGGTATCTTGCATTTGTAAAGCCCCGGGATCATGCTCACACTGGATCTAGAAATATTTTCATTTAGGGTGAGATTGTCTGAGACTTAGTGAGGAATGAAGAATTACAGTGTAGTAAAAAGAATGAACTTTTTCTGGATTGACTAATAAAATAGATGTTTGCTTTATTTTTGTTACTTAGTAAGTATGTTCTTAGTTCCAACAAGTGACACTATTGGATTACTTCAATTTCGTACTATTTAGGTGGAAATACCAGAAACATTTCCAAGGAGAAAACACGAGATATATTGTATGGGACTTTTTGGGTTGTTTGCTATATTTATTTCACCAGCTTTTCCTACTTAATTTCATAGAAGGGCTCTGAAGTTCCGTATTACTGAATTAGTCTTTTTGTTTGCACTCAGATTATCTAATAGAAACTCTCCACCTTTATTATGTGACATAAGTATTAAGCTTATAATTGCAGGGCATGTTTAGCAGACCCAGTTGGGTTTAGCAAACTGAGTTGGTTTGACACTCCGGCAACTATTGGAATAGAGCAGACCTACTTCATCTCTGCCTTCAAACCCCATCACATTATCCAGGTGAATTTTGCATGACTTTTAAAGAGCTTAGAGATATTTTGGGGAGTCAGGCGGTGGCGCCGTGGGCTAAGCGCTCATGGCACCAAGTGCAAGGACTAGTGTAAGGATTCGTGTTCGAGCCCCCGGCTCCCCACCTGCAGGGGAGTCGCTTCATAGGTGATGAAGCAGTTCTGCAGGTGTCTTTCTCTCCCCTATCTTCCTCTCCTCTCTGCATCTCTCTCTGTCCTATCTAACAATGATGACATCAATAACAACAACAATAATAACTACAACAACAATAAAAAACAAGGGCAACGTAAGATAAATATATCTCATGAGATATTTTGAACTCTGGGGAGGCAAATAACATTCCACTGCTTCTGGTTGACCTTGAAATTTATATGCAACTGAAGCACATGCCGTTTTGAGATTCAGTGTTTTTTTAATTTTCATTTTATTTATTTATTTATTTATTTTTTCCTCCAGGGCTATTGCTGGGCTCGGTGCCTGCACCATGAATCCGCCGCTCCTGGAGGCCATTTTTCCCCCTTTTTGTTGCCCTAGTTGTTGCAGCCTCGTTGACGTTGCTTTGTTGTTGGATAGGACAGAGAGAAATGGAGAGAGGAGGGGAAGACAGAGAGAGAGGGGGAGAGAAAGACAGACACCTGCAGACCTGCTTCACCGCCTGTGAAGCGACTCCCCTGCAGGTGGGGAGCCGGGGGCTCGAACCGGGATCCTCACGCCGGTCCCTGCGCTTTGCGCCACGTGCGCTTAACCCACTGCGCCACCGCCCGACCCCCTTAATTTTCATTTTAAATATTCCATGCACCTACCCATTTAAAAGTGCAGTCAATACAAAAGCATCCGCAGAAAATAAAACCCTCTCAGTGCTAAACAAAAGTAACAACAACAAAACAAAAAAATAAAAGAGCGACATCTTAATTCCGCTTGGTTGTCCATTCAGTATTTAGGAAGTGTCACAGTGTGACCATTTTTCCTTCCACCTGTTGGTAACCTAAACCCTTTACGATATAGTTTGTGGCTATTTCCTCTTGTGCTGGCATGAGAAAGACGAGGAACAGAAGTTCACCATCATACTCAGTACTGAAAGACCTACTAATTCACTCTGCCACTGCTTTCTTTTTTGTTCATTTTAGCGTTCTTTGTTTTCTTAATTCTATTCAGATTTTTTTTTTTTTACCTAACTATAAATTTGGTCAGAGCTGATTGTAAATATAAGAACTGAACCTCAGTTTTTAAGTACCAGGTATTATAATATAAGCATCCATTATATTACTTTGAGTTATCATTTACTCTTTTTTTTTTTTGCCTCCAGGGTTATCGCTGGGGCTTGGTGTCGGCACTATGCTCCTTTTCCCATTTTTTGTTGTCCTTGTTGTTATTGTTGTTGGATAGGACAGAGAGAAATCGAGAGAGGAGGGGAATACAGAGAAGGGGAGGGAAGATAGACAACTGCAGACCTGCTTCATCCCTTGTGAAGTGATGCCCCTGCAGGTGGGGAGCCAGAGGCTCCAATGGGAGGATCCTTACTGCAGGTCCTTGAGCTTCTCGCCATGTGTGCTTAACCCGCCACGGCTACTGCGGGGTTGAAAGTTGCCCTTTCATCCTTTCCCTGTCTTATTATTCAGAGTCTGTTTTCCCATTCAGATATATTTTGAATACTCTGTATTTCCCCATATTTGTTTTTGTCATATTTAATTAGAACAATACTGTTCTTTGAGTCAGGTTCCTAGACACCTTAGCCCTAAGTTACTCTTTAAACTTAGCATTATTTTTGTTTTTGTGTTCCTACTCGCTGCTGAGAAGATGAGACATCATTAGATATTTCCTGCTTGGTGCTATTTATGATTGCATCATGTCTGAGCCTTACTATGGAGTTTGTCTTCTGACTGAAGTCTTGATATGGTTGTATGTGAGTTCTCCTTATTGTAACTAAACTTCCTTTCCCCCACTAAGTCACCTTATCCTTATCTCCTGTTTTATTTTACTATTATTATTTTTGCCTCCAGGGTAATCACTGGGGCTCAGTGCCTGCACTTCAGATACACTGCTCCTGTGGCCATTTTTCGTTTTTTTTTTTTTTTTTGCATAGGCCATTAGAGAAATTGAGAGAGAAAGGGGAAGATAGAGAGGGGGAGAGAAAGACAGACACCTGCAGACCTGCATCATTGCCTGTGAAGCTACCCCCCTGCAGGTGGGGAGCCGGGGACTGGAACCCCGATCTTTTCGTGGGCCCTTGTGCTTCCTACTATGTGTGCTTAAGCTGGTGCACTACAGCCCAGCTCCCTCATCTCCTAATTTATATCCAGTTATTGATCTGGAAGGCTAACAGGAGGCAAGTAATAGGGATGGTTATGTTAACGTCATAGAAGTACAAAGTAGAATTTGTATTAAAAATTGAGGGGAAGTGATAGTCTAACACTTAATTGCAGAATTCTGAGTCAATAGGTAATGTTTTCGAAGTTTACTGAGAAATTAGTAGGTGAGAATAAATTCATGTCCTGAGACTTCACAGTAATGCTTTTTTCCCCAGTCAACCCTCAATCCCCAGCATTCTAACAGGGGTATAATTGCACAGCATTCCCAGCACCAGAGTTCTGTGTCCCCATTCCCCACATTGGAAACTGCATTAGTTCTCCCAAATCACAGATTAGGGTTGACTAGTGTTTCTATAGCTATCTATATTTATATATATTTGTATTGGTTCTATTGACATCTCACCTTCCATCAAACCATCATCCTCTTGCATCATAGGGACTTAGATTCCCAAATTCTTTGAAGGGACTTTTCTTGCTCTATTGTAACCTCTTGGTTTCTTTATCTCAACTCTTGTCCATTTGTTTGTGGTTTTATTTCCGGTTTCTCAGATTTGCTCTGCTAACCTGTGCGTCTTTTTTTTTTTTTTTTTAATTCCCATGCCATGCTTTTAAAACTGTTAACCTCTTTATAGGGATTGCAATAAATCGATGTATTACTTTAACTAATATAATAAAAGAGTCGTAACATTATCTCCACTAGAGTGCTAAGACTATATGAATGATTTATTTATTTACTTTCATTTTAGATTTGAAAAATGTGTGACTGATAAGGAAGCATTAGAGACGGATCTTTATAAGCGATTTATTCTGGTGCTGAATGAAAAGAAAGCAAAGATCAGAAGTTTACACAAATCTTTAAATGAAGCTCAGAAACTAGAAGAGAACATGGAGCAGCATAAAAGGTATCTTTGACTTTTGTACCTTTAGTTGACAGATACTTAAATTTAAGTGGTGCCTCCCCCCTAACTTAATTAAAGTTAGATAGCAACTTTTTTAGTGATGTGAGATGATTTTGATAGTCTGAAGTTGGATTCTCTGGATACTAGACCGGAGTGTAGCACACTAGAAAATTTTCAGTGTGATTTACTCTTGTCCATCCAGTTGTCACACAGTTAAGTCATAAAACTAATGTGAGCTTTCTCTCCAGAGCCCTAGCCCACTAAGGAAAGAATAGAAACAGGCTGGGGGTATGGATCCACCTGCCAACACTCATGTCCAGTAGAGAAGCAGTTACAGAAGCCAGAATTCCCACCTTCTGCACCCTGTAAAGAATTTTGGTCCATATCCCCAGAGTGGGGGTGGGGGAGAGAGAAATGTTAGGGGAAGACGACCAGAGGGATATCTGAATTCCAATTCCTTCAGGATCCAGAGGTAAAAAACTTAAAAAAAAAAATAAGCAGGACTTTTGGAAGTAGTAAAATGGTTTATATGTGACTTAAAAGGGAAGAGAAGGCAGGATTATAGGAAAAAATAGGGCAAATGTATAGTTATAGACAGATAGTCATAGAAATAATAGCCAGCCCATATCTGTGATCTTGAGAGAACTACTGCAGTTTCCAGTGGAGGGAGTGGGGACACAGAACTCTGGTGCTGGGAATTGTGCAGAACTGTATCCCTGTTATCTCAGTTTTATGCTGAGTATTCTGTGATCCAAAGATAAGAATTTAGAAAATGATATTTTGATAGATTAAAACTAAGCAATAGGAAACTTATTAAAGAACTAACTGTAACAAGCATTAAATTAAATATCAAGAGAGTTCTCATCATACAGTATTTAAAATGGTTTCACTCAAATCATCTCTTTCTCTCAGTGTATTTATTTAACTAGAGTATTTTTCCAGACATTTTTAAAATCACTAATTTATTTATTCATTATTATTTTAAATAACTATATTTTTAATTTTGATCTTTATTACTGGATAGAGACAGAAAAATTGAGAGGGGAGTGGGGGGAAAAGAGAGAAAGAGACAGAGAGTCACCTCAGCCCTGCTTTACCACTTGTGAAGCTTTCTTCCTGCAGATGGGGACCGGTGGTTTGAACCTGAGTCCTTGCACTCTATAATGTGTCAGCTTAACTGGGCGCATCACTGCCTGGCCCCAAACTACTAACTCATTGCTAGTAAGGAAATAACTTCATAAGATTGTTGTTGTCACAAGGGTACAGTTTTACATACATCTCCTCAAAATATGTGCCAGCACACCTTACCCACCACCAAGATACCATTTGGTGAGACATGAAATACAATGTCACCTTTCTCTGATCCCAGTGGGGATACAGCGTGCGCTGAAATGACTGCCGACAAAGATACCATCTACAGTGAAAGTACTGATGAAGAACGTGAAACCCTGCCTGCCCCTTCTGTGTTATCACCAGGTAAACTTTGTTTTTGTCATTGAATATCTAACTTGGGCTATTAGTCTCGAGGTAAGAAACCATTGTCAAAGGTGTTTGAGGGCCAGCCAAATGGCTCACTTGCTTTGCTGTGCCCATGATTCAGGTCTGAGTCTGATCCTGGTGTGTTGGAGGGAACCTTTGCTGTGGTGTTTTCTTTCCTTTTCTTTCTGTCTCTTTATATCTGGGAAAAAAAAAAAAAAAAGAAAAAAAGCTGACCAGGAGTGGTGAAGCCTGGGTGACAGGAAAAAGAAAGAAAAACGTCCTGGAGAAAATGTTTTCTTTAAAATTTATTTTTTGTTTTCAGTGTACCTTTTAAAATACTTAATGTTAAAAGTTCAAATTTATGATAAAATGCATGAGCTCACTAGCATCAAGAAAACAAACAAGAACATGCATGGGTGCTTTATGGTGAACGCGAGATAAGCGACTTCTGGCGGCGCTGGGCGAGAGGAGTGAGGGGAAGCTGAAGCTCCAGCGTTGCCTGCAAAGATAATAGTTACGTGATTGCTGGTTATTATCAAGCTAATGAACGAGTGAAGGATGCCAGCCCAAACCAGGTTGCCGAAAAGGTTGCCTCCAGAATCGCTGAGGGCTTCAGTGACACAGCCCTCATCATGGTGGACAACACTAAGTTCACGATGGACTGTGTGGTGCCTACGATCCATGTGTACGAGCACCACGAAAACAAATGGTGGTGCCGAGACCCACACTATGATTACTGTGAAGACTGGCTAGAAGCCCAGAGGATCTCATCATCTCTCCTGGACAGCCGATCCTACGAAACAGTGATAACCACCTGGATGACATTCGGAAAGACTGGACAAATCCAGAGGTCAATAAGGCTGTTCTGCACCTATGTTAGAGAGGGACTTCAGTGACTGGTCTTTGAGCATTTCCACTACCCTGAAGAAAAACTATTTTTAAACGTAAATAAAATATCTCATAGCCTGTGAGGAAAACTGACAGTAGTCAGAATGGCATGTGCCTGGAAAGAGGCAGCACTATCTCTTTGGCCATTTTTTTCATTCAGAGTCTCTAGAGAAGGTACAGACTGTCGGGTCTGACCATCCCATGGAGCCCTTCCAAGTTACACATTGCTGTGATCCTCCAGATCAGAGCTATTTCTGCTTGTCTTAAGATTCTTCCTATTAAACAGTTTTAACTAACCTTTAAAAAAAAAAAGAACGTGTACATACACTCCGAACGTGTACATACTAATTCCTATTAAATAAGAATGAGTAAGCGATATGCAACAACAAAGGCTTCATGCTAGATGTATCCCGATCACAGTGTGATAGCAGTGGTGGTGAGAAGTACTGGATGTATTCTAGGTACAGGGAGAGGCAGCAGGATTGTAGGTAACATGTGTAGGGGGCTTTAGAGAAAGACAAAAAATTCACCATTTTTTATAGCTCGGTAATATATATGTACCACAACTTGCTTAGCTACTCATGTGTCCTTTGGTGTCTGGTTTGTTTCCCAGTCTGGGTCATTAAGAATTGTGCCTCTCTGAACATAGTTGTACCTTCATGTCTTTGGCTATGTGTTTTCATATTCTTTGTGTAGATTCCTAGAAGGGAAATTTGAAAGTTATAGAATAAGTTCATTCCTATTGTTTTGAGGAATCTACAGAACAAACTCAGTTTTAGAAATATTCTGTTTTATATAGAAATCTTTTTATTGGGATTAAAATAAAGGCTTGCAGTACAGTTGTTGACACTTGTCTACAACTTATCTTCCCACTGTGGGTATATCTGCAAAACACTCTACCTCTCAACTTAAGAACTTTTCTGTCATCCTGTTCTAAGGCAGCTCCAGACTGAACTCCCTTTGTAATATATTAAGTTTGAGGTATTGAGTGAGGGATTGGATTTTTCAAGTTCAGAATTTCAAGGAGGGTTCTCAGTATGGATATAAATAAAAACAACATTTAACTTTAGTTGAAATATTAAAGGAGTTAGAGAAGACAGAAAAAAACATTCATCTCTGCCCTGATACAACTGAAGTGTAGAGGCCAGGGAGATGGGAAAAATCAAAGACAAATGAACATGAGATCAAGGTAGCGGTGCTAATTTAGCTGAGCCCCCACAGGTAAGGATCCGTGGCTTGAACCCGGATCCTTGAGCATTGTAATGTGCTGTCTGCTAAGTGTGCTACCCACCTGTCCCACATTTTTCACTTCTAAGCACCATAGTCAATTGTTTTTTCATTTGTGGCTGTACTCATTTTACACAGTGACCAATTTAAAATGAAGTCATTCTTTAATAAATAAATGCAACTGAAAAGTCGAAAAGAAAAAAGGGTCCGTGTTCCTTCCAATTTAAACTTAGAGAATTGTGTTTTTTAAATTTTATTTATTTATTTATTTTTTAAAATAATTTATTTCTTTATTGGGGAATTAATGTTTTACATTCAACAGTAAATACAATAGTTTGTACATGCATAACATTCCCCAGATTCCCATTTAGCAATACAACCCCCACTATGTCATTCATCATCTTTCATGGACCTGTATTCTCCCCACCCACCCACCCACCCCAGAGTCTTTTACTTTGGTGTAATATTCCAATTCCATTTCAGGTTCGACTTGTGTTTTCTTTTCTAATCTTGTTTTTCAACTTCGGCCTGAGAGTGAGATCATCCCATATTCATCCTTCTGTTTCTGACTTATTTCACTCAACATGATTTTTTCAAGGTCCATCCAAGATCAGCTGAAAACAGTGAAGTCACCATTTTTTACAGCTGAGTAGTATTCCATTGTGTATATAGACCACAACTTGCTCAGCCACTCATCTGTTGTTGGACACCTGGGTTGCTTCCAGGTTTTGGCTATTACAAATTGTGCTGCCAAGAACATATGTGCACACAGATCTTTTTGGATGGATGTGTTGGGTTCCTTAGGCTATATCCCCAGGAGGGGAATTGCAGGGTCATAGGGTAGGTCCATTTCTAGCCTTCTGAGATCAAGGACTTGGATGTTAGACCAGAAACTATCAGATACTTAGAGGAAAATATTGGCAGAACTTTTTTCCGCATAAATTTTAAAGACATTTTTAATGAAACGAATCAAATTACAAGGAAGACTAAGGCAAGTATAAACCTATGGGACTACATCAAATTAAAAAGCTTCTTCACAGCAAAAGAAACCACTACCCAAACCAAGAGACCCCTCACAGAATGGGAGAAGATCTTTACATGCCATACATCAGATAAGAGTTTAATAACCAACATATATAAAGAGCTTGCCAGACTCAACAACAAGACAACAAATAACCCCATCCAAAAATGGGGGGAGGACATGGACAGAATATTCACCACAGAAGAGATCCAAAAGGACGAGAAACACATGAAAAAATGCTCCAAGTCTCTGATTGTCAGAGAAATGCAAATCAAGACAACAATGAGATATCATTTCACTCCTGTGAGAATGGCATACATCAGAAAAGGTAACAGCAGCAAATGCTGGAGAGGGTGTGGGGTCAAAGGAACCCTCCTGCACTGCTGGTGGGAATGTCAACCCAACCTCTGTCCAACCTCTGTGGAGAACAGTCTGAAGAGAATTGTTTTCTATGCAGTGGTCTTTGATTCTGTTCCTTACTCAGAGCATATCACTACCCTTTGAAGTAGATGGAAATTTTTGTTGAAGAGAAAATATACGGTGAAATATGGACATTTGAACATGGGGTCCTTTATGTGTTCAGTCTGTTTTGAGTGAAACTATAATTGCATTATTTTAAAGTTGGCAAATTTTCTCTTCAGTTCAAAGTTTAATTCATTGCATACGTTTTTTTATATTTTACATGGTATTGTTTCTTTAATTCATATTTAGTTTACTACCTATTTGATCCATTGGTTTCTGATTCTACATTTTTTAATTCAAATTGCCTTTGCCAATGTTTGACGTTATAGTGCGCTTAGGGAATGGGTGGTGGTGCACCAGGTTAAGTGCACATAGTGTGAAGCAAAGGTATCATGCAAGTACCTTGGTTCGATTCCCCAGCTCCCCACCTGTGGGTGTGTGTGTGTGTGTGTGTGTGGTCACATCACAAGCAGTGAAGCAGGTCTGCAGGTATCTATTTTTCTCTCTCCCCTTCCCTTTCTCCCTTCCCTCTCCACCCCTCCCCTCTCAATTTCTTTCTGTCCTATACAAAAAAATTGAAAAATTGGCAGTGGTTTCGTAGAGTAGGCACCACCTCCCTCTCCATGATAACCCTGGAGGCAAAAAAAAAAAAAAAGAAAATGCATTTTTATTATACATTTTAACTATTTTCATTCTGAGTAAGTAAAAGAAATTTTAAGTAAATTCAAGCTGGCCAAAAACACAGGCTGCACCTCAAAAATAAAATGTAGTGCACTGAATTAAGAACCAAGCATTCTAAAGATCACATGGAGAAATTTACATATACTAGACAACCATCTTACAGTTTTCAGATTTTATAATGTATTCTTTTGTAGTGACGAAGCAAAAGTATATTACTAAGCCAAGAGATTATTTTTTTTAAGACAGACCTTTGTCTTTTGGCATTTTATATATTTCTACTATGTGTTTGGGGCAGAGCATTGAAAATTTCTTCCTAAGTTTATTTTGCCATCTTAACTACAAAGTAATTATTTTTTTTATTGTTTTTTTGATTGTTTTTGTTTCTGATAAAGAGAAGGCAGAAAGTTAGACATAATGAAAGAGACCACAAAACTACAGCTTCCTGGGTTTACTCTGTCAGACTGACTTCTTCAGATAACAAGAGTGGGGGGGAGAAAAAGATACCACAGCATCAAAGCTTTCTCCATAAGTAGAGTCATCATTTGGGTGATGTTAATTTTTCCAATCCATGAACATGGGGTATCTTACTACTTCTTGGTATCTTTCTCTGTTTTCTTAAATAGTGACTTATAGTTTTTAGTATACAAGTCTTTCACTTCTTTTGTTAGGTTTATTCCTAGATGTATTATTGTTTTTGCTGTTATAGTAAATGGGACTGATTTCTGAATTTCCTCTTCTTCTGACTTAGTGTTTGCATAAAGGAATGCCACTGACTATATATATCCCCATTCACTCCACTGGAAAATTCAGTGATTCTCCAAGGTCTCAGTGATGGGTTGACTATTATGTCTTTATCTGTTTATCTATATTTATCCTTTTTTTTTTTTCCTATGCCCCAGCTTTCACTTCCTTACTAAGTCACACCTATACCTATTGCCTTTTCTGAATGTCTGTCGTTTTTTTTCCTCTTCTCTCTCTGGGCCTTGAGGGAAATGGGGTTCAGAGCACTCTAGTCATTTTTCTGTAACATTTCTCCCCTCTGGGAGTATGGACCAAAATTCTTTCTTGGGGTACAGAATATATGTTAATTTTGTAGTCCGACACTTTAATATATTGCTTGATAATTCCCATGAGTTTCTTACTGTATTCTTTAGCTTTTTCTGTGTATACTATCATATCATCTGCAAACAGTTTGACAGTTTGACTTCTTCTCTTCTAATCTGTATCCCTTTAATTGATTTCTTTTGACTAATTGCTCTGGTAAGAACTTGCAGCACGATATTGAATGCTAACGGTGATACTGGGTAGCTGTGTCTATACGTGCTGGCACAGGAGCATGCTGTCTAGTGCCTGGCCTACATGGGATGCTTTCAGTTTCTCACCATTGAGTATGATGTGGACTATATGTGGACTTTACTACATGAAGGGATTTTTCCATCTAGTTCCATTTTTTGTAGTGTTTTGATCATGAAAGAGATATTCAGTTCTGTTAAAGGCTTCCTTTACATCTATTGAGATAATCATGTGCTTTTTTTTTTTTCCTTTTATAGATGTGGTGGATCACATTTATTAATTCATGTATATTGAACTAGACTGCAGCCCTAGGATAAATCCCACTTGTTTGGTCTTTTTAATATACTGCTCTGTTCAGTTTTATGTTCATCAGATATACTATCTGTAGTGTTGTTATTGTGACTCAGTCAACGTTGGTATTGGGGTGATATTAGCTTCATAGAAGGCGGAAGGGATTATCCTTGTGTCTTCAATATTTTGGGAGAGATTTTAAAGTATAGGTATTAACTTTTCTTGAAGTATTTGTAGAATTTATTTGTAAAACCATCTCGGCATGGACATTTATTCTTGGCAAGGTTCTTGGTAACTTTAAATTTCTTTGGCTGTCATTGGTCTGTGAATGTTTTCAAGTTCGTCTTGGTTCAATTTTTGGCAGTTATATATTTTAGGAACTTTTTAATTTCTTCCATGTTCTCCCTCTTGGTGGCCCATCGTTGGTCTTAGAAGCTTCCACGATAGTTTGGCAACATATACTCCAGTTCCCATTAGGGCAGTGGTCTTTGAGATTGATGTTTCTGTTCAGTTATGGAGCAAGGCAACCTTTTGACTATTGGTTTCAGAGGCTTTGAGCCACTGTCTGATGTGTTTCAGGTGTGAGTGATGCTGTTGCTTTGGACAACGTCATTCCAGCCTGTGGTAGATGAAAGGTAAAGTGTGAATAGCGGCTACAAATGCCAGTGAGACTCCTGCGTCCAGATAGTAAAGAGATGCAGAAACACTGAATAAGTGAAAAGGAAAGCAAACAACACACACACACACACACACACACACACACACACTTGAAAGAAGGAAAAAAAATAAATCAAAACTCAACTACCACTGTAAAATGAGTACAGAGAAGTAATAAAGGGATTAACAGAATAGGAACACACTCTCCATGGGAGATAAAGAGACGAACTAGAAACAAAGCAATCAAGGAAAAGAAAGAGACAACAACAAAAAAGAAGAAGAAGAAGAAGAGAAAGAGGAAGAAGGAGGGGAAGAGGCAGAGGAAGATGAGGAAAGGAAGCACGAGTGTTGTGCACACTTGTACACACACTCTCAGTGGCAGGTAGCAGTGGGAACCGAAGTCCATTTCTCTTACTATTAGTTGTGGTCTGATCTGCTAGATGAGGTTTTTACGGTTTTCCAAAATATCTTTCTTTCCAGGTCCCTGCTTCAGTGATAAGTAAGTGGGGCTACCAGCCTGAGTTGAGGGTGTGGCCACCTGGTTGACTCTGATCTATCTCTGATTCAGGACCAATCAAGGGGAGACTGTTTCTTTCTTTTTTTTTTTTTTCCTTCACTTTGCTTTATAACAATTAGCCTTACATTACTTTAATTAGTCCTGCATGTTAACCAACAGGAAGAACCTATTTAAGTGTTCTCAGGAATTTATTTCTCCTTAATTGGTGGGCTTCCTTCAGGAAGTATGATTATAGAATGGTCTTTTTTTTTTTTTTTGAACATTAATGAATGGCTATGTCAAGCATTTGATGAATAAAGATATGGTAGCTTGTAAAAATAGAACAGGATCCAAAATTTCATGTGTCAAAGGGCTTATTGCTTCAAATACTGAATGTCTGCTCACGGCGGCGGGATAGCGTGCTGCCAAACAGATGACTCAGAAATCCAGCTTCAGAGCCACAGATTGTGTCCTTAGTCTTACCCACCTTGTTTGTCAGACACCTGTATATGTAAATACCAGACAAAAGGCATAATTTAGTAAAATAGTCGAAAAATGTAAAAGCAATTTGAATGTATTTCCTAGAAAGTATGTGCTCTTAATATGGAAGCAGTGTTACTGAGGTATCACTTTATATACTTTTAGAAATCTAAATCTCATGTAGTTTTAGATCTAGCTTAAGCCCGTTCGTTTTTCAGATGAGGGAACAGAGGTCTAGAAGTATTAACACATGTTACTGTTTGTCACACAGGAGAAAGGAATGAAAACGGTTCTTTTCCTTTGCTTTCCTTCACTCCCACACCATTTTCCCCTCTCCCCTTCCTTCACTCCCACACCATTTTCCCCTCTCCCCTTCCTTCCCCCTCTCCCACCTCTTTCCCTCCCTCCTTTCCTCCCCCTCCCTCTCCTCTTCCTCACCCTTTCCTGTCCTCTCCTCCTCTCATTTATTTTTAATGAAACAGAAATAGAGAAAGGTACAGGGCAAAAGAGACCAGAGCACAGCTCAGCAGCTGTTTATCGTGGTGCTAGGGACTGAAACTGGAACTTCAGAGCCCCAGGCATAAGAGTCATTTGAATCAACGTTATGATGTCTCTCCAGCCTAAGAAAGTATTTTCTTCTCATTCTTCTATAATTATTTGTATATCTTTTCAGATATTGAAAAATTTCCTAACACTAAAGAAATTTCCACTCATGCAATAGAATAATGGAAACAGCTTTTTCTTTTGTGATGAAAAGAGATATTTCTTTTTTTAAAAAAAAATTTTTATCTATAAAAAGGAAACATTGACAAAACCATAGGATATTTCTATGTAAATTCTTAGAAAAATGTTGTCTTTATCACCAGAATAAACAAAATTCATGGTATCTACTTTGTGGAGAATATTCCAAAGTGATATATTTCTACTGAAGTTATTCCACTACATATTTTTTGTTGCTATAGACCTGGTATGTCACATTGTGTGAATTTACTGTCTCTTGATTGAGTACTTTTATGTGTAGCGGTATGATTATTACCATAGGTTAGCTAACACTGCCGTACTGACACACAATAATATTCCATTTTTGCGCTCTGAATTATAGATCTAGCCTCAGCAATTTTGAAGGTTATAATAAAATTTTATTAACTGTAGCCACAGTGCTTATCTAATTACCTTTAGTCTCTCTGTTAATCGCTCCCAATTTTTGCTCAGTATTTTTTTTTTATTTATTCCCTTTTGTTGCCCTTGTTGTTTTATTGTTGTAGTTATTATTGATGTCGCCATTGTTGGATAGGACAGAGAGAAATGGAGAGAGGAGGGGGAGACAGGGAGGGGGAGAGAAAGACAGACACCTGCAGACCTGCTTCACCGCCTGTGAAGCGACTCCCCTGCAGGTGGGGAGCCAGGGGCTTGAACTGGGATCCTTACACCAGTCCTTGTGCTTTGCGCCACCTGCGCTTAACCCGCTGTGCTACCTACCACCTGACTCCCTGCTCAGTATTTTTTGTTGTTGTTGCTGTGGGGCTTCACTACCTTGACCTGACATTTTCAGATAGAAAAGAGAGAGACACACACACATACAGAAAGGCAATGAGAAAGAGGGAAAGATACCACAGCACTGAGACTTCCTCCAGTGAATTGGGGATTGGGCTCAAACAGGGGTTGGACATCTGACAATGCAGATACACTATCCAGGTCAGCCTTTTTGCTGGCTCTGCTTAGGACTTACTTACCTACAAAATTTAAACGTATCAAAAATAGTGAAACTATGGTAACTTCTTGATACTCTTATTTCCTTGAATAATGACTCATAACACTTGATTGTTTTTGATGATACAATTAGAGGAGTTGATTTACAGATATCATCTTCTAGCTTAGTGTTACATAGAGAAATGCTACTGAGTTTTATTGATTTTGTAGCCTGCCATGTTACTGTATTGCTTAATGAATTCCAAGAGTTTTTCTACTGTATTCTGTTGGATTTTCTCTATATATTATCATCTGTGAGTAGTGACAGTTTGACTTCTTCTCTTCCAGTCTGTATCCCTTTAATCTCTTTCTCTCGCCTAATTGCTATTGACTTGGATTTCCAAGACTATGTTGAGTAGTAATGGTGATGTTGGATACCATGTTTGTACCTGATCATAGAAGGAAACTTTTCAGTTCTCACCATTGAGTATCTGTTGGCTGTTGGTCTGCTGTATATATATATATATATATATATATATATATATATATATATATATAAAATCTCTGCTAGTTTGAGTGGTGGTACACTCAGTGGTTAGCGTGTACAAGACCCAGGTTCAAGCCCCCAGTCTCCACCTGCCAGGGGGGAAGCAGTAAAGCAATGCTGCAGCTCTCTCTCTCTCTTTTTCTCTCTTTCTTTCTCTCTCTCTCTTCCCTTTCCCCTTTCACTTTTCTTCTGTCCTTTTGAATCAAATAAATAAATAAAATTAAATTCTACTAGTTTGAGAAAAATTCATCAGTCCCTATTATTATTATTTTTTAAAATTTTTTAATATTTATTTTATTTATTTATTCCCTTTTGTTGCCCTTGTTGTTTTATTGTTGTAGTTATTATTGTTGTTGTCGTTGTTGGATAGGACAGAGAGAAATGGAGAGAGAAGGGGAAGACAGAGAGGAGGAGAGAAAGATAGACACCTGCAGACCTGCTTCACCGCCTGTGAAGCGACTCCCCTGCAGGTGAGGAGCCGGGGTTCGAACCAGGATCCTTATGCCGGTCCTTGTGCTTTGCACGACCTGCGCTTAACCCGCTGCGCTACAGCCCGACTCCCAGTCCCTATTATTTTTAATGTTTTGATCACTAAAGGGTCTTAAATCTTGTCAAAGGCTTTTGCTGCATCTACTGAAATAGTCATGTCACTTATGGTTTTCCTCTTGTTAATGTGGTGGATCACATTTATTGATTTACACATACTGGGCCAGTCTTATGGATGCTGATCTTTTTCACTGTTGCTAGGACATCTTCTTTCTGGACTGACCTTTTCAGATATAAGGAGGATAAAGGGGGTGCAGAAGCTACCACAGTGCAGAATCCTCCTCCTGCCCTTGCCCATCCTGCCCCCACCCACCCACACCCACACACACACATGCTTTGGAGGTCAGGTTCAGTTGTGGGATTTTCATATGACAAGGTTCATGTTGAATGACACTTTATTGGGTTTGGTTATATTCTCTTACACAAAGCGATCATGCTTTTTCTTTCTGTCTTAATCCTGCACCACTGCCACTTTTGTTTAAGACATATTCAGTCTGTTTCTTACCATCTCTAGATTTATAACTTGGTACCTGTGCAGATCAATAATGCCTGATACTGGTAAATTCTGTTGTATTTCAGCCTCATATTTATAATTTATTTGATGCAAGGTAGCAAATAGCAACTCCATTTGGAGAGAAAATATCCAAAGCAAATTAACAACATAGCTAAATACCAGTCAAAAGGTGGTTAATATCAGCAGAAAACAATTCCAGAAGTTAAAAACTGTTGTTCATCATTTCTACCTCTTAAGTAATGATTCATTTCTAAGTATTAGAGGTAGAGATGGCTTTTTGAAATGTTATTAGAAAGATCTATGAATGGCCTTCTGCTGTGAAAGGGAACCTAAAAAATTATTATATTGGGGTATATTGCACCAAAGTAAAAGATTCTGGGGTGGGAGGGAGGGTTCAAGTTCTGGACATGATGTCAGAAAACTTAGGAGGGGTTGAATTGTTTTGTGGGAAACTGAGAAATTTTATACATTAACAAATGACTGTATTTTGTTTTTTGTCACTTTTTTTTTTTTGGCAATCCAACAATTTATTCCCTGTTCCACCTCCCAGGACAGTATACATGTGTATTTTTGCTTTTATCTATCAGGAGATTAGTGGTTTACAGTATAGTCTTTAATGCATAGCACAACCAGATCTAAATATCCCTCCATCCTGTCCCGTTTCCTCTTTCCCGAGAGTCTTTTGCTGTTAGTGCCCTACACCACACTTACTCCAATGTTCACCTTTACATTTTCCATACCAGTGCTTTTTGTGTAGTCCCATCTATAGGTAGGATCATTTGGTATTGGCCTTTCTTTATCCGGATAGTCTCACTTACCATGATGTCTTCAAGTTGTGACCATGGTGTAACTGTCAAGGTTAAGCTCGTCATTTTTAAGAGTACATAGTTTTGCATTAGGTTTAAGTACCATAAATTTCATAGCCATTTATCTGCTGTTGGGCATCTTGGATTACATGCAAATTTGGGATATTACAAACTGTTGATTTAAGCACTAGTGCATAGGTCTGTTCATATAGATTTTTTTTTCTAAATTTTCCCTGAATAAACCCCTAAAAGAAGGTTTGGTGGTTGATAAGTTAGGAACATTTCTAGTGCTCTGATGCGTTGAATCTCTAGGGTTATTTCCATAGAGGTGGGATCATGAATGTTACAGTATTTTATTGTTGACTGTCAACCATTAATCCCAATTAAAAAATATTTAAAAATTACTATGCAGCATAAACCTAAGATAGCTGCCACTTTCATATACCACAATGCTCTGTATCAGGGGTGGGAAACCTTTTTTCTATCTAGGGCCATTTGGATTTTTTAATATAACTTACAGATATTACAAATTATCTACCTAAAAATTCACACTTAATGTTGCTAAGGAAAAAAAAGCTCCTAGATTCCTTCAATTTTGAGGACTACCTTCAGTTGCTTTGGCAGAGCTAGACCTATAGATTATTATCACGGGCCAGATGTCCTCCACTTGTTCTAAAGCACCAGATGACTTATGATTACAAGATTCATGAAGGAAAATTATGTTCACCTGCCTTTCCTCTTTCTTCAATATAGCTCCTGGGTTACATCAAGATTGTTAAAACTGATGCTTGCACAAAAACTGGTGAGGCTAGTAGAAGTGATTGTGGTGATGGTTTATGAAGGATGATCCTAGTACCATTAAACCAGTAAATCATAGAGTGATCGTGGTGATGGTTTATGAAGGATGATCCTCGTACCATCAAACCAGTAAATCATGGAGAGTTCTGGAGAAATGTCTGTGTTCTCTGATGTGAACAGATGTCTAGCAGTTTTCATTTGGACAAATATGGTAAAAACGGAATACTAACAGGGAAATGTATTTGAATTAGAGGAATGTTCCCTGAGAAATAATCTTCATTGTATGAATGCTATACTCTAGGAAATAAATGTTAAATATATTTTCTTAAAAATGAATATTTTTCTTTCTTTCTTTTTTCATCCTTTCTTTTCCAGGGCAGGGAAGAGAGGAGAGGTAGATGGAGAGAGAGATAGAGAGATAAGAGAGAGGTTAATAACAGCACTGAAGCTTCCTTCTAGATGATGGGGGGCAGGCTTATACCTGGGTTATATACATGGCAAAGCAACACACTAGCCACAGATGAATTTTATGGCTGAATAAGTTTGGAAATCACTGAATTAATAGAAATTAACAAGTTCCTTTAGTTTTCAATTGTTTTCTCTTTAATATAATTACTATGCAATCTTAATCTTATTAAGTCAGGAATACTGCATGTACCACAGTTCAACATTTACATTATTAGAAAGTTAATTTATTTCTAGCAGAACATGAGAATATTGAAATTAAATCAAGTGCAGAACAATATTTGATAAAATGTGCTTTCTTAATTTGCTCTTCTATACTGGAATTAATTTCAGCGTCATTGAATTAGGTGTCTTATAGACAATGTCTACTGGACTAGAGATTCCTTCCATTGCTCTGTGCATTTAGCTTTCTTTATTTACATTTAACTGGATATTCTGTTTCAGGAGATCATTGTAGCATCCTTCATGTGAAACTGTAATTTGCAAAGTGGTGGAGTATTAAACTATTTTACAATAGTATTGAATACAACAATTCAATACTATCAATTTTGAGAGATTTATAAAAAAAAGTGAAAAAGGAAGGAGAAGACTCAGTTTACCTATACAATTCTTGCCACTTTCCTTATGAAAAAGAATAAATTTCAAAGGCTACTTAATGTGACTCCATCTGAAAACTCTGCAGGTTCCTTTTCATGGTCTTTCAGTTACGACTCAAGTGTACACAGAAGCTCTGCTATATTGAGGAGCAGTATTCCAGTGTGAAACAAAAGTAATAGACTTTGCATTCATTATTCAAGATTCATGTGAATAATTCCTCTGATACTATGTGTACAAAGTATTTTCACTTGATATAATTTCCATTACAAAAAGTGATCCTGAGTATGAATAATTTCTTTTTAAAATTTGTTTTCTAAGTGACAAGTTTCTTTTGCACTTTGGTTTAAAACCGAAAATACACCAAACAAAAACTCACATCAGATAGTTACATGGGGAACCTCCCTAGAAAAGCTGTGGGGTGAAAAATCTCTTTTCAAGTCAAGTTCTTATAGCTCGTGTTACAAAGAGTGTGATTGGCAGATCAGTCACTTTAACTCAGAATTAAGAGCCATGTTGCTTTGAAAGCATGAAGTGATATTGCCACCACGTTTTTAGCCTCTTTGACTGCTTCCTTTTATGCTTATTTAGAAACTTAAAAGTGAAAAACTTAAGGAATTAATGTGTGCTCTCTCTTAAAGGGAAAAACTGACAGAGCTTGCATCTTTGTGGTTCTGATGAGGATGACTTAGCCTCTTGTTAGTATTCCTTTTTTGGATATTGTTCTGTCTGCTTGTTTAGCCATCACATGAATTCTTAGTAGTTCTCGACTTTTTAATGGTGTTGGATTCTGATCAGACTTCTCTGAATATCTGCAACATGAACATAAAAGGCACATTCATAAGAAAAAGCAGCACAACCTGTTTTCACAGAAGAGATTTCAACTGACATGAGAAATCATGTCTAGTCTCCCCTTTTTAATTGTGGATAAAGATACCTCCTATCCCAGGAGACTGGGTGGTGGCACACCTGGTTGAACACACACATTACAGTGTGCAAGAACCTGGGTTTAAGCCCCCAGTCCCTACCTGTAGGGGGAAAGCTTCACAAGTGGTAAAGCAGAACTGCAGGTGTCTCTCTATCTCTCCCTATCATCCCCTTCCCTCTCTATTTCTGGCTGTCTCTATCCAATAAATAAATAAAGGTAATTAAAAAAAACTACTTAAAGGGAATCGGGCTGTAGCGCAGTGGGTTAAGCGCAGGTGGCGCAAAGCACAAGGACCAGCAAAAGGATCCCACAGGCGGTGAAGCAGGTCTGCAGGTGTCTATCTTTCTCTCCTCCTCTCTGTCTTCCCCTCCTCTCTCCATTTCTCTCTGTCCTAGCCAACAATGACAACAACAATAATAACCACAACAATAAAACAACAAGGGCAACAAAAGGGAATAAATAAATAAAATATTTAAAAAAAAACTACTTAAAAAGAAAGATACCTGTCAGAGGTTCTGGAAGTCAAATGTAAGTAATATATGTGAAATTATATGTACTCTACAATATATAGACTAGTATTACTCTCATTACTGTTACTCTTTCATGTAGTAATTAATGGATTTCAAAGAGATCTTTACAGTTTTCTTTATCCCCTATAGTCTTGCTTTTTGTGTTCTATGGTAGTTTATTTAATGTTACTTTGGCATGACCTTGAAGTGTCTTACATATGATAGGATTTTCACATTTGAGTAGAAAATGATACAGTATATTTGACCATATTTGAAATGAATGCAGTACTTAGAGCTTACATTGGATTATTATTTTTAATTCACTTTGCTTGCCATGTTGTTCAAAAATCATTAGTATAATGTTGACACATTTGGACTTTTATCGTTTTTATCTGGAATAGCACCAGGACTGCCTGGTGCTATTTGAGTTTGTTTTAGTGCTATCAGAGTTTGTTTTAGCATCATCATACTGCTAAACAAAGCCTAGCAGTTACGACTTTTATTTGGCACAATTTCCTACCTATTTGAGAATAAAGCATGGTTTATACTAGTTGTTTTTCTGCAAGCTTCATAACATTTATTTAAACATTGTGTTGTATCCAAATTAGTCTAAAAGACTCCATTCATTCTCTGTTCTTTGGCTGGTGTACCACTTACTCACAGATTCATTGACTATGATTGATTATAAACTGCCTAAGAGACCCACTTACATGGATTCGTCATTTGTCAGTTTAAATGAGTCACAATTCCCTTTGCTATTGGACTTTACAGAGCTGAATATGGTGTTTTTTAATGACTTCCCCTGCAAAATACACTCTTTCCATCTGCAGATCAACCTGGTTTAAGCTTCTGTTTTGCTGAGCACCATCTTAAAGAAAACATATGTCCCTCAATATTATTGCTACTTTCATTTTGTAAAACAATTCTAGAATATTTTTAAAGCAATAGTAGAAGTAATTATACCTCCATAAAATATTTCCTTTAATAAAAATAGAGTTACAGTGTTGCCTATCTTTGCGCCCAAATCACCTTTGAATTTTCTACATTACCCATACCTTCTGTAGCACACAGCAAGTGTTACAAATATTTGCTTACTTGCCTGCTTGTGAGCATCTTAAGAGTGGAATTAAACTTACATTGTTTACTCATTTGGGCCTCTCAATATTATCGAAGTACATTGTACTTAGTGAATAGACAGTACTTTGGTCGAATTGACTTGCACGATAGATCTTTCAAAAGTCTTACAGAAAGAGCACTACACAAATGTCTTGAGTTGACCCATTGACGAAAGCTACAGGTGCTACTAAGGTAACCAAATGAGTGGCTGGATGTTGGAGCACTAGGACTATCAGGAAACTCATTTCAGTTCAGAGCTGAGGAATGAACCTGTGGAGTTCTGTTGAAATCTGGTGACTCAGCCTCTTATCTCCCCTTCACGCCATCATCTTCATTTGGACACATAGGCTTGTTGGAGTCAGAACCTTGCTCATGATCAAGGTCAGCGAGTCACGTTTCTGGTCAAAAAGAGTAATGGCAAAGTGAAGCAGCATTGGCATTATGCTGCTCTGTGTAGCATAGTATGCTCAGTGCTTTATCTGGTTTATCTCCCTCTTGACCACAATCAATATTTTTTTATCTCACAGTTAAGAGAGGCTAAGTAATTTGTCCAAGGTTATACACCTTTTAGGAGAAGTAGCCAAAATTAGGATTTCCTTGTGACTGACAATAACATCTATTTTTTAATTTGTGCTAAGTTATTTAATGGTGGTTTAAAATTATATAATATCAGGGCACATGTCATACCCACCACCCAGTTCAGTGCCTCCACCACCATTCCACCATTACCCACTAGGTAATAGACAGAAGCTACCAACTGATTCTGATTTTCTCCAGAATTGAATCCAGAGAGGAAAGCAATAGCTTCTCTCTACCTCCATATTCTTGGACACTCTGAAATAAATTATTAGTTGTTAGCAAGGCACTACATTGCTTTCGAAATGTCAGTGTGCTCTAAACTGCTTTGCTTCCTGCTTTAATCATTAGGGAGAGCTCATTCTCCATAAAGAAAACACATCTCACTTATATTTATTTATTATCTAGATGCCATTTTTTGGTAGAGCTTTTACTTTGAATAGCTCTAGTCATCAGTAATTTCTGAGTGCTCTACACCACATTTATGGACAACATTGATGAGATCTAGGGTTCTGGTTTTGTTCTAAACCTGTACCTGAGCTCCGTGATCAAGGCGTTGATTTTCCCATTCTCTAAAGTGCAGGCAACCATAAATTTATAGTTTTGCAAGGCATTGAAACCCTTCTACTTGTAATGTAATGAAGTCAGAGAAAGTTGCCAATGTGCCAGGGGCCTGCTGTGCAGTCTTCCTTGGTGAAGGTTCTTCTTCTTCTTCTTCTTCTTTTTTTAAAGATTTTATTTATTTGTTAATGAGAAAGATAGGAGGAGAGAAAGAACCAGACATCACTCTGGTACATGTGCTGCCGGGGATTGAACTCAGGGACCTCATGCTTGAAAGTCTAGTGCCTGAGCCACAGCACCACCTATCGGACCACGTGAAGGTTATTCTTCAAGTTACCTTCTATCCATAGCCACACCAGTAATTCTGAAGAGAATAGCGTAAGCTTCTGTTGCAGCCATAGATTTATTTTGCTCCATCTGACTTTTGGGGAGTTCTGTTTGATAATTCTACTTATCAGAAAGTATGAGAGAGAAACATAATCGAGGGAAAATTTACAGTTTTTATAAAGTCAGTCATTCTGACTCACTATTTTTCCTATACCACTAGGAAAATACATGATTCATCTTATTCATATTGCTAAGGATGGGGTGCCACAGGATAGGTCGAGCACTATATTAGTAGAGACTATCATGCATTTTAAGTGCTTTAAAGGTTTAAACATAGACTTACTCAAATTTATATAAAGCAATTAAATATGCAATTGTATATAGTACTTGGCACATACACTCAGTTTGGTGGTGTTAACATTATTGTTTCTGTCAGCATTACTATTGGTGGTGATGGTGATATTGACAGAAGAAGGACCATTCTTTAATTTATTTTATTAGTGATTTAATAATGATCAACCAAGATTGTGGGATAAGAGGGGTACAGTTCCATACAGTTCCAAGCACCAAAGTTCTATATCCCATCCCCTCCACTAGAAGTTTCCCTGCTCTTTATCCCTTTAGGATTATGGACTAAAGATCTTTATGAGATGCAGAAGGTGTGGCTTCCGTAACTGCTTCTCTGCTGGGCATGGGAATTGACATGTCAATCCATACCCCCAGCCTTTTCTGTCTTTCCCTAGTGGGAGAGGTGGGAATCCAGGACACATTGGTGAGTTTGTCTGCCCAGGGAAGTCAGTTTGGCATCATGGTAGCATCTGTAACTTGGTGGTTGGAACAGCATTAAGGTATAGAGCAGAACAAATTGTTTAATAATCAGGAACCTAAATGTAAGAATA
Source organism: Erinaceus europaeus (assembly GCF_950295315.1). Taxonomy (NCBI): domain Eukaryota; kingdom Metazoa; phylum Chordata; class Mammalia; order Eulipotyphla; family Erinaceidae; genus Erinaceus; species Erinaceus europaeus. The sequence goes on from NC_080172.1 coordinate 8,542,336, forward strand.
GAGCAGATGGGATTTGGGGTCTCCATTTTGGAAAAAGCTTGGGAGTCTATTTTAGGTATATTCCAAGGGGCCCATGACTTGACTAATTTTTTCCTGAGCCTGACAGCTAGCATGCAGATGGGCTAAAGGTATTGTCTGGGGTGATGGTGTCAGAGTTTGAAATAGGACTAGAAAGCTGGATCCGGGAAGAGAGTAGCTCCCAAGTATGGGAAAAGTATATAAATACCATTAAATGTAAACCCCATCGTTTTGATCTGGGGCCCATCTTCAGCACAGCAGCCTGTGTAGTCTCTACATCCCTGTAGGACTGAGCTTGCATTCCAAGGTCATAGCTAGAAACTACTAGGAACATAGCATAGGCTGCACTCATTTCAGTACTCATCTTCCTGGAGTGGCAGAGTATGTTGACCCAGCCTCCTTTCAAAGAGTGGGGAAGTTTCTACCATTGTTGTTCACATTGAAGGCAAGGTCCTGTAGTGGTCTGATGGAGATGACCAGTAATGGTGGAGAGAGGGATCTATTAGAGGTCTAGCCCCATCACATCTATGTGGGAATCCCAGAATTCCCTGACTAGAGCCCCATATGGTAGAGTGGCCTGGCAGGGACTAAGAGAGTCATCACTAAAGTATGCAGGTGTCTAGCTCTCATTCAGCTTTTGTAATAGAAGGACTGTTCTTAATTTCAGTAAAATATTCCTGAATAGTGTGCCTCACATGTAGTAGTCAGGCACAAACCTGGCTTACCACACGGAGAGAAACTTTGGAGCTGTGATATTCTTTCCCTCTATTTATTTGCTTCTAAAAAGTGTTGACTTAGAGTAGTGCTTCTCTGCTAATGACAAAAAAAAAAAAATACAGTAAAATAACTATTCCCCTTAAATCTTTAAAGAAAATCTGCTAGCAATATCCTGTCAGTCATAACTTTTTAGCTATATGGTTTTCAGTTTCATCCATAGGAGAAAAGCTAATATTTTCTTATAGAGGATTTTCTTTTTTTTTTTTCAGTAATTTTTTTATTTATAAAATGGAAATATTGACAAGACCATGGGATAAGAGAGGTACATTTCCACACAATTCCCACCACCAGAACTCCTACCTTGATAGCTTTACAGTGCTTTTTTTCTATATAGTTTTTATTTATAAAAAGAAACACTGACAAAAACCATAGGATAAGAGGGGCACATCTCCATACAGTTCCCAACACCAGAACTCTGTCTCCCCTTCCCTCCCCTGATAGCTTTCCTATTCTTTATTCCTCTGGGACCATGGGCCAAGGGACATTATGGGGTGCAGAAGGTGGAAGGTCTGGCTTCTGTAATTGCTTCCCCGCTGAACATGGTCATTGGCAGGTCGATCCATACTCCCAAACTGTCTCTCTCTTTCCCTAGTGGGGCAGGGCTCTGGGGAAGTGGGGCTCCAGGACACATTGGTGGGGTCATCTGCCCAGGGAATTCAGGTTGGCATCATATTAGCATCTGGAACCTGGTGGCTGAAGAAGAGTTAAGATAGAAAGCAGAGCAAATTGTTGACTAATCATGAACCTAAAGGCAAGAATATTGCAGATGGAGATTTGGGGTCTCCGTTTTGGAAAAAACTAATAGGTCTATTTTAGGTATATTCCAAGGGGCCAGTGATTTTACCAGTTTTTGCCTAAACCTGACGTTTAATATGTAGGTGGACCCGGATTATTGTCTGGGGAGATGGTGTCATAGTTGGAAAAAGGGCTAGAAAGCTGGATTAGGGAAGAGAGTAGCTCCCAGGTATGAGAAAGGTGTGTAAATATTGTTAACTGTATTCCCCATCAATTTGATCTGGGGCCCATGTTCACCACAGGATCCTATGTAATCTCTGCATCCCTGTAGGTCTGAGCTCACGTTCTGTGGTAAGATCTAGGGTTTTCTATGTATAAGAAACCAGTACAATTGTATTAAGTTTTCCTTTTAAAAATGACTAGTCGCTAGGAAACCACAAGTAGATCTAATGTTTCCTCATTTCAGGTACTTCATAAGAAGGTTGATAGCTCTTTTAGAAAAAGATGTTTAATTCCTGATTATGCTAGACTATGTCATCAATAATAAATGACTAATGGTCTATTAGCTTTGGCTATATATAATATATAACAATAGATATATTTTATATAATAATATATAATAATAACAATAGATACATATTTTTAAATAATGATGTGTTCAAAATCAATGGAAGCATTCTGACTTTTGAATCCTTATCATAAGCTAGTAGGTAATAAGGCTAGGAATTAAATCTAACTATGTAAAATTTTTGCATAATGAAGGTGTGCTCATAAGAAATATGTATTCAAGGTCAGAAGATGACTCATCTGGTAGGCCACCTACCTTACCATGCACACAACCTGAATCCAAGCACCACCACCACCACCACCACCAACACACACACACATCTTAAATAAATAAATAATTGGAAAAAAATGGTCATCTTAGGAGTAGTGAAATCCAACACACTTGAGTCACTTTGCTGAAAGAAAAATTCTGGAAACAAACAGGTGGTATTCTGCGTCTAGAACTAAAAAAAACAAAACAAAACAAACAAAACAGAAGAATAGATTCTGTGTCTCGCTTATAAATAAAAGCAAAAGTTATAAACTGCCCATTATCACCAGAGCTAGCCACTATCATGAGATCCTAAAAGTTCTGAAGTTTATTTGTAAAGGTACTGCCAGGCAGAACAAATATTATTTCTGAATGGTTAAGTAACCCAACAAAAGAGATACAGGTGTGTACAGAGATATTTATACTTATTTATGCATGTTTTTGGCATCTGTTGATGGTCCCGTGGACTGTCAAAGTGGGACTGATTCATCTATGGTTTTTGTCAGTGTTTCCTTCTTATAAAAAAATGATAAAAATAATTCATTAATATAAAAGTTAAGAGGGGCTGAGTGGTGGCACACCTGGTTGAGCGCACATGTTATAATGTGCAAGGACCTGGGTTCGAGCCCCCAGTCCCCACCTTCAGGGGGAAAGCTTCACAAGTGGTGAAGCAGGGCTGCAGGTGTCTGTGTCTCTCACCCTCTCTGTCTCCCCTTCTCTCTCGATTTCTGATGGTCTCTATCCAATAAATAAATAAAAGATAAAATAAAATAAATAAAAGTTAAGATAATGCATTCTTAAATCATAACTTTCATATAATTTATTAAGCTTGATTATTATCTATTTATTATTTTGTGGCCCTTACTCTCACACATGCATGTTTTCATCACTCTGGACTGACTGCCGTTCATTTTATTTAAGATAGTGAGAAAGACAGAATGTGGGAGCTATATTGCAGTATCCCGCTCCAGTGTTCCTACTATGTGCATACGCCTTACTGGGCAAGCTGTCGTCTGGCCCTGTTAGTTATTTATTTTAAACTATAGGAAGCACACCTGTTTACTATGTGAAATAGTTCAGTAGGGCGCTGGGTGGTGGCACTCCTGCCTGAGCACACTTGTTACAATGCACAAGGACTCAGATTCAAGCCCCGGTCCTCAGCTGCAGGAGGAAAGCTTTGCAAGTGGCAAAGCAGGGCTGCAGGTGTCTCTCAGTCTCTTTTCCTCTCTATTTCCCCCCTTCTCTCAATTTCTGACTAAATAATAAAGATAATAAAAAACAAATGAATTCAGCTAAATAGAGTTAATATAATCCACTTCACTGATTCTTGCTTCTTCTCAGCTCAAAAGAAAAGTATCCCTTTCATAAGTCATATTGTATAAGATGAGAAGGTTTTGGACAGACAACCTCACCAGTGTGTCCTGAATCTCTGATTCCCCAGAGCCCTGCCCCACTAGGGAAAGAGAGAGAGACAGGCTGGGAGTATGGATCGACCTGTCAGCACCCATGTTCAGTGGCGAAGCAATTACAGAAGCCAGACCTTCCACCTTCTGCATCCCACAATGACCCTGGGTCCATACTCCCAGAGGGATAAAGAATAGGAAAGCTATCAGGGGAGGGGATGGGATATGGAGTTCTGGTGGTGAGAATTGTGAGAAGTTGTACCCCTCTTATCCTATGGTTTTGTCAATGTTTCCTTTTTATAAATAAAAATAATAAACAAACAAATAAATAAAAGATGAGAAGGTTTCTGGCTTTTTTCTGAGACCCACAGTCGAAATATATTTCACTTCTCAAGTGAGCGTGCATATTCTTTGTGTGTATGTGAAAAGTTGACACAGACATATAATGAAACATTGTTTACCCTGTTGCATCTTATGAACTCAGATATTCTGGTTACTTCTCATTTACTTTATTATTATTTTATTTTTATTTTATTTATTTATTTATTTTGATTTAAGAAAGGATAAGTTAACAAAACCATAGGGTAGGAGGGGTACAACTCCACACAATTCCCACCACCCAATCTCCATATCCCACCCCCTCCCCTGATAGCTTTCCCTTTCTCTATCCCTCTGGGAGCATGGACCCAGGGTCGTTGTGGGTTGCAGAAGGTGGAAGGTCTGTGTTCTGTAATTGCTTCCTCGCTAAACATGGGCGTTGACTGGTCGGTCCATACTCCCAGTCTGCCTCTCTCTTTCCCTAGTAGGGTGGGTCTCTGGGGAAGCGGAGCTCCAGGACACATTGGTGGGGTCTTCAGTGCAGGGAAGCCTGGCCGGCATTCTGATGGCATCTGAAACCTGGTGACTGAAAAGAGAGTTAACATACGAAGCCAAACAAATTGTTGAGCAGTCATGGATCCCAAGCTTGGAATAGTGGAGAGGACGTGTTAGAGGGGTACTCACTGCAAACTCTAGTGTACTTCTGCTTTCAGGTATATATTTTGCAGTAGTTTACGGATACGTGTGAACATATGCTCTCTCTCACAGAACCTGGTCTATATCTAGGTTTTGGGACTTTGTTAGAAAGTGAACCACCTGGGATGGAATTAGAGAATAGTATAAAAGGAAAGGTCTCACCCAAGTAATGAAGCTGAAGGGTTGTCATTCCACATGTGAAGTCTCATGACACAGTCTGAGCTGAAGCATGTTGAGGTGGCAATCGTTGTGTTGATTAGGTTGCGATCGGCAGATGCAATATTATTTGATATGGATTGGGAGAGGCATACGGGAAAGTGGGCCCTATCCAAGGGTTCCAGGACTGGGGTAAGTAGAGGCTCTATAGTGGAGATGCGAGGTTTCTGCTGTCTTAGGGTTCAAAAAGACAATGGATAGTTAATGTTATCATCGCATTATTTGGTAATTGGGTTAACTTTGAAAAGTCCTTTTGTTAGGGTTTGCTGTACAGTACCCAGTATCTTGTATATAGCTGTGCTATTGGTTGCTCATTTACTTTATTTTAACACTCGTCAGTGGCTCATGACCTATAGTCTGAAGAAGCTCAGCTTTTTTATTTACCTTTAAACAAATAAGAAAGGAAGCCTTGTCTCTTGTTCTATTTATTTTTATGTTTTAACTAAACCATCATTTGTCTCCAAATTTCTCCCATTTATTTAAGAAACACTTGATACTTCCTTCTTCTCATTATTTTGGCCCTTTACCCTACACTTCTTTCCTTAGGAATTCGATGCCAGGTCATTTTCCTTTATAATAACAAACACAGTGTTATCACAGTTAATTTTCCAGGCTATAACAAATATTAACATATGAACTCAAAACAGAATGGTGTAGGTACTACTATGACATAGCAAACCGAGTAGTTTACGGAGGTTGCAAAAGACAGTCATTACAAAGACTGAAATCCAAGTTCAGATGCCATAGACTATCAGTGAGAATTCACACCTATGCAGCCTTCCAAGGAAGGCATTGTGGAGATTGCTTGATACATTTTTATGAAAGGGAGTGCCTCATGGTCCTTCCATATGCTCCTAGGTATTCACCCAAAGAATCTCAAAACACTGCTTGAAAAGGATATGTGCACCCCTGTGTTCATAGCAGCATCGTTCCCAATAGTCAAAACATGGAATCCACTTAATTACTCAGCAGCACCAGGCCAAATGAAAAAAAGCTGCCAAATACGTTCTGGGTGAAATATCCACCTACCATTACTCTTTTTAAAATGAAAGGTGAAATCATGTCTTTTGGGGGGTAAAATGGTTACTCCAAGTGGCTGTGCTAAGGAAAATTAGCAAGGAAGTAAAAGAGTAATCACTGAATAGTGTCATTCATATGTGGAATATAAAAAATTAAAATTAACTAACTTTGGAAAACGCTCTTAAACTCTGGAAAAAAAAAAACTGTTGTACAGTAGTTCTCAGAGGGGATGAAGGAGGGGGGGCTGTGATTGGCACTTAGAGGGGCCCTTTGATGTGATAACACCGGACTTATCCTGGTTTGTTCTGTCTTCATACATACAAAAATAGAAACTGTACTTCCCATTGATTTATTTATTTTATTTTTTTAAAATTTTTATTTAAGAAAGGATTAATGAACAAAAACATAAGGTAGGAGGGGTACAACTCCACACAATTTCCACCACCCAATCTCCATATCCCACCCCCTCCCCTGATAGCTTTCCCATTCTCTATCCCTCTGGGAGCATGGACCCAGGGTCATTGTGGGTTGCAGAAGGTGGGAGGTCTGGCTTCTGTAATTGCTTCCCCACTGAACACGGGCGCTGACTGGTCCGTCCATACTCCCAGTCTGCCTCTCTCTTTCCCTAGTAGGGTGGATCTCTGGGGAAGCTGAGCTCCAGGACACATTGGTGGGGTCTTCAATCCAGGGAAGCCTGGCCAGCATCCTGGTGGCATCTGGAACCTGGTGACTGAAAAGAGAGTTAACATACGAAGCCAAACCATTTGTTGAGCAATCCTGGATAGTGGAGAGGAAATGTTAGGGAGGTACTCGCTGCAAACTCTAGTGTACTTCTGCTTTATTTTGTATTGTAAACCAATGTTACCCAAAAGAAATCAATAGTAAAAATAAGAAAAAAAGGTGGTAAGGGGACCAAGTGGGAATAATAGCCCTGGGTGAGCACACTCGTCATGGTGTGCAAGGACTTGGGTTAAAGTCCCAGGCCCTCGCCTCAAGGGGGGAGCTTCATGGGTGCTACACTATAGGCCTCACTCTTTCTCCTTCTCTAACTCCCCTTTCTCCTTCAGTTTATATCAGCGTCTGTCCATTAACTAAATAAATAAAGGAAGAGTTTTTTTAAAAAAAAGAAAAAATAGGTGATAGATCACGTATGTCTAGTCAAATCTAAAAATCTAAGTATTCTATATAATTCCTATAATACGACATTGCTATTTGTATTTCTACTTTTTAATATAAAACTTTATTTGTTTTTGTTGAAATGTCTTGGGTACAAAATATTATAAAGTTAAGTGTACATTAAGTAATTTTAATATACTTATTTACTCTAATATGATTGCCACTGTCGTGATAATTGGCATTTTTATAATGTACATAATAAGTTCTTTTTAGTGACTAGAGCAATTAAGTTCTAGTCCCTTGGCAGATCTGATGACTATAATACAATACTGCTGCCTGTATTCATGAAAGTGTTCAAGACCCTAGGATTTGTTTACCACATGTAAGTTGTACTTTTAAACATCTGTCTCATTCCTTGACTTTTTGTTGTATTTTTTAACCCAACCTCTCTCTCTCCTGCTGCCCTCTGATATATATGTATATAAATGACCCATGGGAAAGTTGTACTAGGCTTACTGATAACTGCTTTCCCATTCACCCCAGCCCAAACACAGGCCTTCAGTTGATATTCAGGACTCTGCAAAAATTGAATCCTCTCTATGAGCCTGCCACTGAGAAATTCAATCAATACTTATCAAGTTATATGTCTAAATGTCTTCCAGATTAATTTTTATACCTAAGATCATGAGCGGTCATTCTTCTATTTACCTAGAACACTTAGATTTTGCCCTTTCTTATTTATATTAACAAGCATGTTTGTATGGTATTTAGGCCTATTTATTTAGCTTTTTACTTATGTAAACTCAGATGCAGACTTTTTCTACTTCTGTTCTTACCCAGCTGTGTTATGATAGCCTCCCCTGTGCAATAGTGTTCCTTGGATAAGATATGTGGTATCCATTATTTACAAATAATATACTCCTTTGTACAAGGTTAAATTATTTCTTGCAAAGGCATTTTTAATGCTGGCTCTAGCTTATATTAGACTTTGCATTCATTGTTTGCTCTATAATACATACTACAGTCTTATTTTTTATTAGACGTTACACTTATGGATTAGCAAGTAAGTCAAATAGGTCAGTTTTCCATCCCCCTGTTTTTATTTTAGAGAGAGACAGAGAGGAAAGACACCGTAACACTGTGGTGCCCACGGTGTTTTCTTGTGATGCAGATGCTCAGACCATGTTGATTCAGTATCCAAAGAACCAAAAGTATGAGTCCAAAAGGACAAATACATAATTCAAAACTATTTCAGTAGTTTCGTCTGAGTTTGTAGTTAGCTACTAAACTTTTGTTTTCTTTTAGATTCTATTCTCTTTCTATAACCCTAAGTATTTTCCTTGGTGCTGCTATCATCCAGCCATAATATTTTGATGATGAAAACATCCCAGGCAGTAGAACTTATCATTCTTTTCAACCCGTCAGCTTACTAAATCTTTATACAGAATCACAATACAGAAAGTCACTACTGCTTCACAGTAGCTACTTTAGGATGAAGCATGTGGTAAGGCATCTGTGACAGAGCTTATTTGCCTTATGTACTACCTTTAAACTAGAATTCAACCCCCACTGTACTCATTGCTCCTTAGGAGAATCCAAAATAGTTTTGCCTCCTTCATTTTTTCCTCTTCTGTGCCTTTGACCACTCCCCTATTTTGTAAAACTGTAAGTATTTAAAAGATTCTGTGGGGACACAGAGAAGACATATATAAGAAATACTGCTATGAATTCCTGACAGTCATATCTTTAATATGATATCAGTGATGGGTAAGAGTTAGCCTGGTGAAAGGTAAGTGTTAGGACACTATTTCTAGATGATCACAGATGCCGAATTCAGGCATAGAAAGAGAGGTAGAAGGGAGTTGGGTGGTAGTGCAGCGGTTAAGCGCAGGTGGCGCAAAGCACGAGGACCGGTGTAAGCATCCCGGTTCAAGCCCCTGGCTCCCCACCTGCAGGGGAGTCGCTTCACAAGTGGTGAAGCAGGTCTGCAGGTGTCTATCTTTCTCTCCCCTTCTATGTCTCCCCCTCCTCTCTCCATTTCTCTCTGTCCTATCCAACAGCAAAGATATCAATAACAACAACAATAATAACTACAACAATGAAACCACAAGGGCAAAAATAAAGGGCAAATGAATAAATAAACATTAAAAAAAGGAAAGAGGTAGAAAGAGAATGGTGCATTGGACAAAATTCATAAGACTGTAAAAGATTAACTCAGCAAGGAAAGGAAGTGTTAATATCTGTGCTATATGTCATGACTTAGTCATATTTACGTTTTCAGACAAATTCTCCATTTAAAATAATTGACCATTGGGGTGAGGGTAGATAGCATAATGGTTATGCAAAGAGGCACTCATGCTTGAGGCTCTGAAGTCACAGTTTTAATCCCCACCACCATAAATCACAGCTGAGCAATGCTCTGGTGTTTCTCTCTGTGTCTCTCTCTGCATCTCTCTAAAAAATAAAATAAATAAAATACTTAAAAATAATAATTGACTTTAGCACCTAAACCCAAGGGCCACTCTTTATTGTAATAGTGGCTCAAACACAGGTGCTAACAGCAAAGGGTGCCTTGTCACCTTTGGAGGACTTCCTGTGCCCTTCAAAGTGAATTGAACGCACTTTTATCTGGTAGAGTGAATGATTACAGGTCTTGGGGCTGAAACGATCTCAACCTATTCTCAAACTTTAATTGGGTGAGAAGCCCGGCTAGGGGAGTCGGAGGGTAGTGCAGCGGGTAAAGTGCGTGTGGTGCAAAGCGCAAGGACCTGGTAAGGGTCCCAGTTCACAAGTGGTGAAGCAGGTCTGCAGGTGTCTATCTTTCTCTCCCTCTCTCTGTCTTCTCCTTTCCTCTCCATTTCTCTCTGCCCTATCTAACAACGTCAACATCAATAACAACAACAATAATAACTACAACAACAATAAAAAAACAAGGGCAACAAAAGGGAAAATAAATTTAAAAAAAAGAAGAAGACTGGATCACTGGTGTGGAGCTGGGTGTGAAAAAAAATGACCATTTATAATGAAGTATAGTAATGATTTATATATGATATTATCTAAGTGGTGGGAATGCAGGGAATCATCAGACAAGTGGAGAACTGGATTAGAAGTACTGATCGTCTACGCAGTAGAGAGTTATAGAAGGCGTCAAAATGATTTCTGATTTGACTCTTGGCAGTTTGTGAGAATAGTAGAATATTATGAAGGCTTTGTCATAAGAATACACGTTATTAAGGCAGCATATTAAAAAAGAGGAGTCAGCACATTGCTTACAATGACTGCTAACAGGGGTTATTGAACTTGCTCATAAAGCCCAAGTATATGTGCGATCTAATATGAAGTATACACTTGAACTATATTTCCCAGATGCCATTCTCTTCAAGTCAGTGCTTAAAATTACTTACTTTTTCTTGTCTTATTTTTATGTGTTAATACAAAATAAAATACTGTTTGTAAGTTTTCAAACTTTTGGGCAGGGGTCATTGCTCAATGTTAAAACATAGGACTTGGAGCCTGAAATCACTGAGTCTCTAGGTTCAATCCTACTACAATATGTCAGGATGAGTAGCACTTATTTACTTCTGCCTCTTGTTCTCTTTTCAGCTGATAAAAGTTTAAGTAATTTTTTTAAGTTTTTATTCATAAAATGGAAACACCAACAAGACCATAGGATAGGAAGTGTACAATTCCACACAATTCCCACCACCAGAAATCCATATCCCATCGCCTCCCCTGATAGCCTTCCTATTCTTTAACCCTCTGGGAGTATGGACCCAGGATCATTATGAGGTGCAGAAGGTGGGAGGTCTGGCTTCTGTAATTGCTTCCCCGCTGAACATGGGCGTTGATAGGTCGATCCATATACCCAGCCTGTCTCTCTCTTTCCCTAGTGGGGCAGGGATCTGGGGAGGTGGGGCTCCAGGACACATTGGTGGGGTTGTCTACCCAGAGAAGTCAGGTTGGCATCATGGGTAGCATCTGGAATCTGGAAGCTGAAAAAAGGTTAAGATAGACAGCAGAGCAAAATATTGACTGATCATGAACCTAAAGGCAAGACTATTGTGGATGGAAATTTGGGGTCTCTATTTTGGGGAAGCTAGTAGGTTTATTTTAGGTATATTCCAAGGGGGCCCATGACCCAACTAGTTTTTGCCTGCATCTGACATCTAATGTGCAGGTGACCTAAACTCTTGTCTCGGGAGATAGTGTCATAGTTGAAAAAAGGACCAGAAAGCTGAATCAGGGAACAGAGTAGCGTTCAAATATGGGAAAAGTATATAAACATTGTTGACTGTAAACCTCATCGATCTGATCTGGGGTCCATAGTCAGCCCAGGAACCTATGTAACCTCTGCATCCCTGCAGGTTTGAGCTCGCATTCTGTAGTCACAGCTAGGGACATTCCAGGCTGCACCAATTTCAGGACCCAGCATCCTCTGGTGATAAGCAGAGTCTGCTATCCAACCTCTCTTCAGAGAACGGAACATTCCCTATCATTGTTGATCGACATTGAGGGCCAGGTTTGATAGGGGCCCACAAAAGGGTCCGTTATGTTGTTCCTGAGGGAGATGACCAGTGACAATGGTGAGAGGGATGGGTTAGAGGTCTGGGCCCATCATGTCTGTGTAGGAATCCTAGAACTCTGACTAGGGCCCCGGGTGATAGAGTGGCCTGGTAGTGACTAAGGAGTCGACATTAAAGCAAGGCAGTCTGTTGCCTTATTCAGCTTTTGTAGTCCTTACTTTAGTCTGACAGGGTTAGCTTTGGCGTGGTTGAGGGGCATGCAATAGGAGTTAGGTGAGGAGGGTATCTAGGTCTAAGTAGAAACTGTTTCATTAGGTACTTTATGGTGTCTTTTTTAGGTCTTTCTGCTACATTTATTGACACACTGCAAACTACTGTCCACTTTTGCTTTAAGGTATATATTTTCCCCCAACGTCTGGATACATGTACTTATGCCCCATCTCCTGGACCCTGGTCCATGTTAAGAAGTGTATTACTGAATTGAATTTGTTAAGAAGTGTACCACTGAATTGAATTTAAGGAGTCCTATGAGCTAGGAAAGGTCTCAGCAGAGTAATGAAGCTGGTGGGTTGACATCTCTGGATGCGGTCTGAAGTGAAGCATGCCAAGCAGCAGGTGCAGTACCAATTGGCATGAATAAAAGTTTAAATAATTTTAACAATTAAAAACTTTAAATGCCAATTATCTATTAAAATTATTAAAAAACAAAAACCTGTGAGCAGTTTGAGGCAGTGGGTATTTGGAAAGGAAACTTCTCATTTGGCCACTTAACCCAGTGCCAACTTAGAACTCCTTCAAAATGATACAAAAGTTATTTTTCTTATGTAATTCAGGTAAGATAATAATAAGACATAAGAAATTATAGAATTGGGACTTTTTTTCTACTGGAATTAGCTAGGTAGTCTAATCTCACACATAGTTTTATAGATTGAAATAAAAGCCTCGTGCATGTAGTCTAATTCAAGACGATGATTAACAGAATCAAATCCTTTTGAAGTCTCTCACTAATTCCATGTAAACATTATTGAAGTCATTGAGTCATTTGGCAGATACTTTTCCTGAATTCTTCTTAAGAATAGTGCCAGATGGTGGTGCACCTGGTTGAGTGCTCATGTTACAATGCACAAGGACCCAGGTTCAAGCGTCCGGTCCCCATCTTCAGGGGAAAAGCTTTGAGAATGGTGAAGCAGTGCTACAGATGTATTTCTCACTCCCTCTCTCAGTTTCTGACTGTCTCTATTCAATAAATAAATAAAGATATTAATTTTAAAAAGAAAAAAATAATTTTTTTAAAAAATGAAAGAAAATTATTTAAAAGGAGGAGGAGGATATTGCCGTAATCACATTCAGTGTGAAAAATATTTGGGAAAACATGTCTAGCTCTGTAGGTCTGGTAATCTCCTCTTTGAGAATCACTCAGAGGAAATTCTGTGAAATTCAGCCTCATGCTTGCTTCAAGGAAGGACTACACACTGGCTAAACTAAACTGTAAAGGGGTGTAATGTGCAAATCTGTGTATCAGAATGACTGCAGACTTTTATACTGGCATCATAATGACTTAAACGTTTCATACCTACACATATATTCCCTGAAATTCTTTTTCCTGTTCCTCTTATTTAAAGAGCAAACCTACGACCTAGATAAATCATTCTCATCTACCCAGTTCACTAGATAATTACCTAGTACTTTACTTTTACCACTATTGTCATAGATGCTAATTTGGACATGCTAGTTAAAGAACTGATTTCCTAGTTCTATCCAGTTAACCTAGAGTAGCCAGCTGCAGGTTATGAGCTAGTAATAGTTTATTTATTGCGGGGGGATGGAAAAGTTTTCTTTATTATTAAAAGGGTTCTATATTTTGTTTACTTTGTGCAGCTTTTTCATTTGTACTAGTTCAGTAACATCCTCCTTCAACACTACCTTAGTCAAAGTATATTATAAAGAGGATGAAAATTTCAAAAAGTTTTCAGTCTCTATGAATGAAATGTTAAACAAAAAAATCTTAGACTCACAGAAATGCATTCCTGATTCAAACACAACAAAGAAAGCTTTATGTTGGCTCCAAGCATTTGATGATATAGGTCACATTTAGAAGCCTCTTGACAAAGTGATGAAAACTGAAAAATTATAGCTTCATTTTTGGAAAACTTATTAACCGTTAAAACTGTTTTTCAGGGAAAGAACCAAGATGACTGTGTGAAGATTGGTCTAGGAAGGTGCTTTTGCTATTTTAACTACAAAATGACATAAATTGAAATTCAACATAGGTCTTTCATAAATGACTTTTCCTGATTGATTGTTTTTCTTTTCATGTGAACTATAGTGGCAAGCAAACATAGCTAATAATCTGTGTGCTATTGTATGCAGATTCAATATAATTTCTTTTTTTTTAATATTTTATTTATTCCCTTTTGTTGCCCTTGTTATTTTATTGTTGTAGTTATTATTGTTGTTGTCATTGTTGGATAGGACAGAGAGAAATGAAGAGAGGAGGGGAAGACAGAGAGGAGGAGAGAAAGATAGACACCTGCAGACCTGCTTCACCGCCTGTGAAGCGACTCCCCTGCAGGTGGGGAGCCAGGGTTCGAACCAGGATCCTTATGCCGGTCCTTGTGCTTTGCGCCACCTGCGCTTAACCCGCTGCGCTACAGCCCGACTCCCATAATTTCTTTTTTGTATTCCCTTTTGTTGCCCTTGTTATTTTATTGTTGTAGTTATTATTGTTGTTGTTATTGATGCCATCGCTGTTGGATAGGACAGAGAGAAATGGAGAGAGGAAGGGAAGACAGAGAAGGGGAGAGAAAGATAGACACTTGCAGACCTGCTTCACCACTTGTGAAGCACCCCTCCACCCAGCAGGTGTGGAGCCGGATGCTTTAACCGGGATCCTTACACCTGTCCTTGTGCTTTGCACCACCTGCACTTAACCCACTGCGCTACTGCCTGACTCCTGCAGTATAATTTCTAAGAAATTGTTCAACACTAACCATTAATATTGATGTCAATCAGTTAAGTAATTGTTGTTACAGGTGGCAGTAGTTTGTCTTGCACTAACTGCAAATGAGGCAATCTCAAACCTGTTTTAGTGGACTTTATAGTCATATCAGGTTGGATAAAAATCCATTAAGGCTTTTGTCTCTGGTTCTGCACCTTATAACTGACATATTATGGAAACTCTTAAGGTTATTCAGCTCTCAACTGGGAAACTATATACTTACCATAATTTCTGACACAGTCAAATAAGATAAAATAAATCATGGTGTCAAAGACATTTGATACAAGCCTTAAAGTAATATTGACAGTGACTGGTTCGGTGCTTTAATGTAAGATTTGCATATATGAGTGATGCTCTTGATATTATCCCTTTCTCTCTCTCTCAAATAAGTAAATTCTAAAAAATATATTATGGAAAAATGTGTATGTTTTTATAGAACATATTTGGATGAAGATGAAGAACTTTTAGGCTATCTCTATAAAAGTACATTGTCACTGAAGTATTAGCTAGCAGGAATGTAGAGTGTTTACTCTGCTATTTCTATTTTGGGGTATTTTATTGACTTTACAAATATGTATTGTGTGTTTGCAATTGATGGTTATTTTGATTTATTTTAAAAGATATCAGATATTGAGGGGATAATCCAACATTTAAAATACTCACCTAAGTAAATCTGAAAGTCTAAAAGCATATTCTTTCTTTCATCAGAGGGAAAAAAAAGCAATCAACATGGGCTGCCTTGTGTTTCTGTAGTTCATCTTACTGACATGTATAAAGATAAGCAAAAAAGAAAGCTCTGATGTGATTGGTCACATGAGGCAGTATCCTGTCTTGAGATAGTCATTCTCTAATCTAACCAAATAAGCAAACAACAGTATTTTCCCTTAAGCATTTATTAACTAGCCTGATTTTTAAAACTGTAGTCAGTTGCTATTCAGTTTCCCCAATCTAATCTGAATTAACTGATGACTATCTTATGTGAAAGGTCAATGGCCTAATTTATTAACCAGTAATCAGCAAATAAACTGACAATTTGTATCATACGAAACACTATTAAGAGAGAAAGAGAGAGAATCCATGCCCAATGCTTTTTCACAAGTCAGGCTTCTTCTTTTTTTTTTTTTTTTTTTTTTAAGTGTCTTGTTGTTTCATTATAGCTGGAAGTTAAAGTTAGTGGCAAATACCAACTAATATTGGAGTAATCCAACTGGTCATCTTTGGGAATATAATCCTTTCAATGTCAGAGTCAGGGTGGACCACTAAAAATAAAGTACAGACTCCAGACGTCTTAAGAAATATCACAGCATTAAAACATAAAAGGAAACTGAATATGTTAAATATCAGCAAAGCAACCCAATATTCTAAAAATGATTTTAGTCCTGTTAGTGACAAATGAGCTCAGTTTCTTAAATTTTGGGGGTGGATTGATATTTCACTTATTCAATAAACATTTACTGATTGTTTTATTTGTGTCTAGCAGTAACCAGGAGATATCATCATTATATATTTTTAAAGTTTATAATTGAATAGGACCAAGGTAAATAGATTTTTGAAAAAAAAACTATAGTCACACAATTCTAAATGTATTAAATTGAAAGTTATAAAGAAAGCAGTTTTCCAAATTTTCACTCCTTTCCAGATTCATCTGCACAGTTTCATTTTCTTTCCCATTATCAAGCACTAATTAAACTTGGTTTCTAACTTATTTTTTTTCTTATTTTATGGTTGTGCCTTTGGAAATTTACAGGAAATCTCTGAAGTCAGTTCCCCAAAAGTGAACGTTAAAAGACTAGCTCACTCCGAACAAATCGAGAAGACTGAATTTTTAAAACTAAGCTTTAAAGATGTTTCAGAGTGAAATTAAACAGCATATCTGAGTTAGAACTGTGTTAATCACCTTTAGGGGAGTCGCCCATATGGCCTCTCATCATTAGTAGGTTTCATGACGCTTGTATTAATTTATCTAATATTCATAACTCCATGAAGACATGGGCTGAGTTTGTCTTATTTGCTGCATAACTCAGTTTGTACAGAATAGCTTCTTAACACACCCCTTCATAAATATTAGTTGATTGAGTGATACAATTTATCAAATATTCACAGTCAATAACTTCTAAATATAATTTTTATTCCATGTAAAATATTACACTATTTTAGATGGTATATAGAGAAAAGTAAAATCTTGGGGTCCTTAAATATACATATATATTTTTTTAACTAAAAAACATGGTAAGGATATGAAAATAAGAGTTCAAATCTTCAAGTGCCTCATTTATAACAGGATTGGGTAAATGTTAGGGATATTGCAAAGTAAGTGTGTGTGTGTGTCCACTTAAAATGGAGGGAAAAAATTCACAGGAAATATTTTGGGGACTGCACATTGGTGCATCCCAGTTCTCATGCTCAAGGATCCAGGTTTGATCCCTTGGCCACCACAGTGGAGCACTAATGAGCAGAGGTGGGGGGATGTTAGGGGAGAATTCACCAGTGGTAGTGCTGTGTTGCAATATCTCTCCTTCTTTCTCTGTATTTTTTTTAACTCTCCATGTAGAGGAAGGGAAATAAATGACTGTTAAGCAGTATAGTATTGTGCAGCCACTGAGCCTTCAAAATAATTCTAGTGGTTAAATAGAAAGGGGAGGGAGGCAGAGTCTGGCAGTGGTGCACCTGATGAAGTTCAAGTTGCCATGCACAGGGACCTTGGTTCAAGCCCCAGCTCCCTACCTGCACAGGGGAAGCTTCAGGAGTGGTGAAGCAAGTACTACAAGTATTTCTCCCTCTCTCTCTCTCTCACTCTCTCTCTCTCTCTCTCTCTCTCTTGATATCTTCTCCTCCCCTCTCTCAACTTCTCTGTCCTATCAAATAAATAAAAGAAAAAAAAAAAAAAGGAAAAACCGACCACTGGGAACAGTGGATTTGTTGAGCAGGTACAGAGCTGCAGCAAGAACCTTGGCAGCAGGTAATAAAAGAAAAGAGAAAGAAAGAAAGAAAGAAAGAAAGAAAGAAAGAAAGAAAGAAAGAAAGAAAATAAGAAAGAAGATAGAAAGAAAGAAAGAAAGAGAGAAAGAAAGGGAGAGAATGAGTGAGTGAGGCAGAAGATTAGGTCATCCGATCTGGTGCCTTATGGTAGTGCTGGCAGTGGTGTGTTATCTCTCCTTCTGTCTCTGTCTCTGTCTGTATCTCTGTCTCCAAATGAAAAAGTGACCTGGGAGTGGTGAATGTGCACAAGCATAAGACTCCAACTGGCCAGAAAGCATATGTTGATACATGTCTCTAAGATGTAAGGATCTAATGGTTAGAGACTAGATCTCGCCTGGGAGTTTAGCTCATGAGAAAAATTCGCCCCCTGGCAGTTTAGCCAACAGTGTCCTTTTGCTCTAGCACTGAGAGAGCCCAGGGAAGCCAACACTGCTTCTCTCTAGTCTGAACTACGGCTGCCAAGTTCTTGCAGTGCTTCTGTCTCATCAGAAGAGAGTGGCCTTTTGTGGAGCCACCTTTCACAATAACAAAACTTTTTGTAAAGATGCCACATTTTCCTGATGCAGTGAACCTTGTGAGAGATTGAAATCGGTCCCACAGCTCTGCCAGTCAGTATTTCTGTAGTAAGAAGCTAATTACCAGTAGCTTTTTTTCTTTTCTTTTGTGTCCCCTCCCCACCCCACCCCCCCCATTTATCCAAAGCCTGGAAATGGTACAAGACACATTGCTATGACAAAGAGACTGATATTACTAAAAGGTGAGGATCCTGGAGGTAGAATTTCAAGGGGGAAACAAAATAAAACTTCCCCCGTCAATCTCATATTTATATTCTTCTGCCTGGAGTTAAAAGTTTGAAAATCTGGTAGTAGGGCGGTACCACAGCAGGATAAGCGCAGGTGGTGCAAAGCTCAAGGACCGCGTTGTAAAGATCCTGGTTCCAGCCCTGGCTCTCCACCTGCAGGGGAGTCGCTTCACAAGTAGTGAAGCAGGTCTGCAGGTGTCTGTCTTTCTCTCCCCCTCTCTGTCTTCCCCCTCCTCTCTCCATTTCTCTCTGTCCTATCCAACAGCAACGACAACAATAATAACTACAACAATAAGGGAATAAATAAATGAAATTAATATATTTTTTTTAAAGTTTGAAAATCTATTTAGGATCTCTCTGTCTCCTTTTACCTTCTTTCTTTTTCCCCTCTGCTATCCAAACTTATCTAGTCTTTTTTTTTTTTTTTTGCATCTGTTTCTCTCATAAGCACAGTTCCATCCAGGCCAGTTAGTATCTGCTCATTATTCCTTTGAAAAATTCTTTCTAAATTGCAGCTAAAATGAGCATGCATTAACCTAGTACATTTTATATTAATTAAT
Source organism: Erinaceus europaeus (assembly GCF_950295315.1). Classification (NCBI taxonomy): domain Eukaryota; kingdom Metazoa; phylum Chordata; class Mammalia; order Eulipotyphla; family Erinaceidae; genus Erinaceus; species Erinaceus europaeus. Next base: position 8,561,314 of record NC_080172.1, read on the forward strand.
GTTTTCCCCTGAAAAATGGGACTCAAAACCTAAAAGTGAAGCTTTAACTGTGTACTTAGAGGCACATAATGTAAGTCCTGATCTTGGATTTCTTTAGATGTAGTTTAGTTCCCTCTTATTATAAATATTTTTATTTTATTATGTCATTTATTTTTTATGAGAGAGAGAGAGGAACAATGACCAGTTTTGGTTTATGATGGTGCTGGGGATTGAACCTAGGACTTCAGAATCTCAGGAATGAAAATCTTTTAAGAGATTACACACACACACACACACACACACACACACACACACTTCTAGTATAATTTTTCTCAGCTCGTTCCTTATAAGAGGCTTTCTTTTTTAAATTTTTTTTTTATTTAAGAAAGGATAAGTTAACAAAACCATAGGGTAGGAGGGTTACAACTCCACACAATTCCCACCACCCAATCTCCATAACCCACCCCCTCCACTGATAGCTTTCCCATTCTCTATCCCTCTGGGAGCATGGACCCAGGGTCATTGTGGGTTGCAGAAGGTAGAAGGTCTGGCTTCTGTAATTGCTTCCCCGCTGAACATGGGCGTTGACTGGTCGGTCCATACTCCCAGTCTGCCTCTCTCTTTCCCTAGTAGGGTGTGTCTCTGGGGAAGCAGAGCTCCAGGACACATTGGTGGGATCTTCAATCCAGGGAAGCCTGGCTAGCATCCTGATGGCATCTGAAACCTGGTGATTGAAAAGAGAGTTAACATACAAAGCCAAACAAATTGTTGAGCAATCATGAACCCAAAGCTTGGAATAGTGGAGAGGAAGTGTTAGGGAGGTACTCACTGCAAACTCTAGTGTACTTCTGCTTTCAGGTATATATTTTGCAGTAGTTTATGGATATGTGTGAACATAAGCTCTCTCTCACAGAAACTGGTGTATATCTAGATTATGGGACTTTGTTAGAAAGTGAACTACCTGAGATGAAATTAGAGTGTACTATAAAAGGAAAGGTCTCACCCGAGTAATGAAGCTGAAGGGTTGTCATTCCACACGTGAAGTCTCTGGACACAGTCTGAGGTGAAGCATGTTGAGGTGGCAATCATTGCGTTGGATAGGTTGTGATCAGCGGATGCAATATTATTTGATATGGATTGGGAGAGGCATACGGGAAAGTGGGCCCTATCCAAGGGTTCCAGGACTGAATTGTAAGTAGGGCACCAAAGTAAAAACCCTGTGGTGAGGGGTAGACATGCAGCTTCCTGGGCCAGTGGGGGGTGGGAGTGAGTGGGAGGGATGGGTCACAGTCTTTTGGTGGTGGGAATGGTGTTTATGTACACTCCTAGCAAAATGTAGACATATAAATCACTAGTTAATTAATATGAGAGGGGGAAAATCAATTGTATGTCTCAAAGTTTTTCAAAACACAAACTGAATCTTTTTAATATATAGGCTGTGTATTTGATATGCGGACTCTCTCAAAAGCCTAGACCAAGTAGATCAGAAGCAACCAATAGCACAGCTATATACAAGATACTGGATACTGTACAGCAAACCCTAACAAAAGGACTTTTCAAAGTTAACCCAATTACCAAATAATGCGATGATAACATTAACTATCCACTGTCTTTTTGAACCCTAAGACAGCAGGAACCTCACATCTCCACTATAGAGCCCCTACTTACCCAGTCCTGGAGGCTTTTTTTTCTTTGTTTGCTCAAGATCCTGAATCACTGTAGAAAGGACTCAGGTTCAGAAAAGATGTGACATATTAGCATCAAGACCAAATGGAATGAGAAGAGCCAACATCAACATTAGTAGAAGACAGAAATAGGATTGCTTGAGATGAACAGTTTAGCACTGGATGACAAGTGTTGGCATTTCCAGGTCTCTGGCATTGCAAGGTAGCAAGCAAATGATAGGATTGGATGGGTTTTCTTTTTATCAATGGCTATGTAAATATTACGAAGGCTTCACTGTAAAGTTCTTTGCTCTGTAAAGGGAAAGGGCTCAGCAATAAAGTATTAAGTATGAGGCCCTGTGCTCATTTCCCCAGAACTACATGGGGATAAATAAAAATAGTAAAGGAATCTATAAATTAAAAGAATCTAGGCTGCGGAGACAGCATAATGATTATGCAAAAGACTCTAATGCCTGAAATTCGGAAGTCCCAGTTTCAATCCCCAGTACCACCATAAACCAGAACTCAGCAGTGCTCTGGTATTTCTCTCTCTCTCTCTCTCTCTCTGTATATCTCGCTCCCTCTCATTAAAATAAATGAAATTGGGAGTCGGGCTGTAGCACAGCGGGTTAAGCACAGGTGGTGCAAAGCAAAGACCGGCGTGAGGATCCTGGTTCGAGCCCCCGGCTCCCCACCGGCAGGGGATTCGCTTCACAAGCGGTGAAGCAGGTCTGCAGGTGTCTATCTTTCTCTCCCCTTCTCTGTCTTCCCCTCCTCTCTCCATGTCTCTCTGTCCTACCCAACAACAAAGACATCAATAATAACTACAACAATAAAACAAGGGCAACAAAAGGGAATAAATAAATAAATATTAAAAAAATAAATAAAATTGTTTTTTAAAAAGAGTCTATTCCTGAAATATATTTGACAGAACTTCAGTGTATCATGTTGAGTCTAATAAGCCAGAAAGAGGATCTGTAGCCCGTGATTCGCTTATCCCTGGAACTGCAGAAACAAAAGACGGTAAATGAAAACATAAGGTGAAACTTGCAGTGTTTGTTGGATTGGGTGTAAGGAATGTAAGTGATGGCATGGGAAGGCGTCGGGTTCCTTGTACATGATGCTATTTGGAGAAATTAGTGTCTTTCAGACACCTAGACTGCTATCATGAGATGAGGGGGTGTACTTATGACCATTAACCCCTCAATAATGCATGTGTCGGCAAACGCTAAAAGAAGAATGGATGTGTACACACACACACACACACACACACACACAGAGTTCTAGTATAATTTTCCATTAGCTGTACATGATAAAATGAAGGCAAAACTACATTCCCCCCCACTCCTCCCGGTGCAAATGCAAACGAATATATATTATGGTCAATTTAAACAACCGATATAGTGTGCTACTTTACCATGGGGGGAGTTCCAGGTTTGAGCCCAGCTTCTATCACATGGAAGGAAGCTTTGGTGCTATGGTCTTCTTTATCCTCTCTTTTAAGGATAACGTAAAGATGTAACCACATTAGAGACATCTTTAAGTGTTTCCTTATATTTTCCCTTGTGTTTATTCCCCGTAGTTGACTGAAAAGCCTGTGAAATTGTTCCTGCATCACTAGCAGGAGTTTCGTTTATTTCCTTGTTTGTTTGTTTTATTTGTTTGTTTGTTTGCTTTTCCCCTTCAGGATTATTACTGGGGTTCTGTGCCTACGCTACAAATTCACCACACCTGGTGGCCATTTTTTCCCCCATTATATTGGATAGAACAGTGAGAAATTAAGAGAGGAGGGGGAGATAGAGAGGGAGAGAGAAAGATAGACACCTGCAAACCTGCCTCACTGCTTGTGAAGCATCTGGAGTTTAGTTTATTTCCTATTATGTCTATAGCATTTCTTCCCAATAAAGACCCTATAGAGGTTCCTGTAAGATTCTAGTCCTGAAAAATCTCTAGCTGGGGAGGTTGTTTCCCATCTGGCACAAAGACTGTTTTTGATCAAATGATTCTATGTGTATGATATACTTTCTGTTTTATAATAGTTTTAAAGCTACATACTAGGACCAACAAGATAGTTGACTTGGGAAAATGCTTAGTTTGCATGACTGTAAGCGCCCCCCCCCCCATTACTGGAGGGAGCTTCAGTGCTGTGGTGTCTTTCCCTCTGTGTCCGTTTCTTTCTCCCTTAAAATAGTCGGCTCAGAACATCAAAGCCCTGATGATGAAAACAAAACTTATTGCACACTAACTCTGGCTCACTTTAAGTCTGTATATATGTCTTAAAAACATATTCTACTGTATTTTAATATATTACTTTATGTTGGTATTATATTGGTAATTAATGCATTACTAATGTTCTATTGGTATCACTTTATGTTGCTTTAACTCACAAATTACATGCATCATTTTGTAAGGTCACGTTTTCATCTAATTTCATTTTAGAAAATTTAAGAAGAGATGATTCCATTATTTCAAGTCCCGATGTCACTGATATTGCACCAAGTCGAAAAAGAAGGCAGCGGATGCAAAAAAATCTCGGGACCGAACCCAAATTGGCATCTCATGAGTATGAAGTTGAAGAGCAGAACAAGTAAGTCATTCTTTGCCACATAGATTGAAATAACACTAAAAATTAACATGTACATTTAAATTACATTCTATTGTTGAATTCAACTAGGACTGGTCTTAAAGTACAAATTTGATTTGGAAGCTGTAAAATGTTTGAATTAATATATTTTTCTGGTATTCAGTTCTTTCCTATTAATATATAAAGCAGAAATACAAAAGTTATAAACAAAAATTTTCTTGTAGTTCATATAGACTAATCAGAAATGACATGCAGAATACTAAAATTATTAGAACTCGGCATGTGTTCAGTAAAATATTTAATTTACTACTTCAAAGAGACCCATGTGGCATTCAAATTAATCTCTTGAATTGTTTATGGTTGATATTTTTTTCAAACATACTGCTCTCTAGTCACCTACTCATTCTTAGTAAGCTTTGGATTATATTACTTCATTTTTTAGAGTTTTTTCTTTTTAGTTCACACTACCCTTCTTCTATGTACATCTAAATTTAGTTATAAGGAATTGGAAAATTAGCATTCCACTGCAGTGAATCAATAACTATTTAGAAAGAATGTTATTCATCCATGTCCAACAGAGAAGCAATTACAGAAGCCAGACCTTCCATCTTCTGTACCCCATGACAATCCTGGGTTCATACTCCCAGAAGGATAAAGAATAGGAAAGCTTCTTCTAGTGGAGGGGATGGGATATGGAACTCTGGTGGTGGGACTTGTGTAGAATTGTACCTCTCACCCTAAGGACTTATAGGTCATTATTAGCTCAATAAAAAAATCATTTTTCATATTTAACTATATATATGCTCATAAAAATTATTTTTTGTCTAAACTTTTCATTAATTAACAAGAAGTTTTTGAACAATGATCTTCAAAGTGTTTAATGAAAATTCTGGGACTTCTCAAGAACCTTTATGGCAATCATAACGTTATCTCTTCTTTAGTTCCATATCAGGACTTTTTTCTTTGGAATAGTTCAATTAAAATAACATGTTATTTACAGAAGCTAGTGAGAATCCAACTCTTTTCATTCAAATCAGCCATTAAAAAAAAAAAAAATCAGTGTAAGGACTCATAGCATAGCTCAGCTGCATAGTATGCTGCTTTGCCATGTGCCCAACCCAAGTTCAAACCTAGCCCCACCACATTGAAGGAAGTTTCACAACAGTAGTTCTCTCTCTGCCTCTGTCTCTCTGTCTCTCTCTCTCTCTTTCCCTCTGTCCTTCCTCTCTCTTCCTCCCTTTCTTTCCCTCTCCTTCTGCCTCTGTCTCTTTCCCCTTTTCTCCCTCTCTTTCTGCCTCTCTCCTTTCTTTCTCCCTTTTTTCCTTTTCTCATCTTCTCCTTCTGCCTTTCTTTACCTTTCTCTCCCTCTTTTTCTGCATCTCTCCCTATCTCTCTCTCTCTCCTCCTCCTCCTTCTCTTCTTCCCCCTCCTCCTCCCCCTCCTCCTCCTTCTTCATCTCTCTCTCTCCATCTCTGGAAAAAAAACACCTGACAGTGTAGGTGATCCATACAATATGATGAGATGATTGTACTTGAGGAGTAGTCATCTGCTCTGTCAAGTAGAGTCAGTACCAGGAGTTTTTCAGCATAACCATATCCTGTTCATCCTTCACCACGTACTATCTTATATCACTTACGTTATGATTTATAATAAGTATGTCGTTTAATGTCACATATTAAAGAAACTAACACTTTTATATTGATATTTATATCCTTTATTTTTTTATATTTATTTTATTCCCTTTTGTTGCCCTTGTTTTATTGTTGTAGTTATTACTGTTGTTGTCGTTGTTGGATAGGACAGAGAGAAATGGAGAGAGGAGGGGAAGACAGAGAGGAGGAGAGAAAGATAGACACCTGCAGACCTGCTTCACCGCCTATGAAGCGACTCCCCTGCAGGTGGGGAGCCGGGGTTCGAACCGGGATCCTTATGCCGGTCCTTGTGCTTTGCGCCACCTGCGCTTAACCCGCTGCGCTACAGCCCGACTCCCATTTATATCCTTTATTAATAACACCAGATAAAATCTTGGGTATAAATAAGAACACTGTAAAATTACTTTTTGTAACTTTATTATGGCACAGTGATATATCTAAATAGAATGACACTGTATTCATTTTATTACCTAACCAGTTTAAAGAAGTTTTGTCTCGTGACAATATAGCCCACTTGCTTAGTGCTCTTGCTTTCTCGTGGGCATATCCCAAGTTCTACCCCAGGATCCACAATCTCACTGTCTAGTCTCTCTTTCGATCCTAGAAAAAAAAAAAAAATGTGCAGGGGACTGGGTGTAGTGCACCAGGTAGAGCATACACATTAAATACATTAGAACGAGAGTTCAAGCCCCAGCCCCCACCTGCAAGAGGAAGCTTCACAAATAGTAAAGCAGTACTACAAATAACTATTTCTCTCTCTCTCTCTCTCTCTCCCCTCCTTCCTTCCCCTCTCAATTTCTCTTTGTCTCTATACAAAATAAATAAATAAATAAATAAATAAATTATATATATATTTGGCCTCCAGGGTTATTGCTGGGGCTCGGTACCTGCACCACAAATCTACTGCTCCTGGAGGCTATTTTTCCCCCCTTTTTGTTGCCCTTGTTGTTTTATTGTTGTTGTGGCTATTATTATTCTTGTCATAGATGTCATTGTTGTTAGATAGGACAGAGATAAATGGAGAGAGGAGGGGAAGACAGAGGGGGAGTGAAGATAGACACCTGCAGACCTGCTTCATAGCCTGTGAAATGACCTCCCATGGAGCTGGGGGCTCGAACCAGATAAAATATATATTTTTTAAAAATTATATTTATTTATTTTCCTTTTTGTTGCCCTTGTTTTTTATTGTTGTTGTAGTTATTACTTTTGTTGTTAATTGATGTCTTGGTTGTTGGATAGGACAGAGAGAAATGGAGAGAGGAGGGGAAGATGGAGAGGGGGAGAGAAAGACAGACACCTGCAGACCTGCTTCACCGCCTGTAAAGCGACCCCCCTGCAGGTGTGGAGCCTGGGGGCTCGAACCGAGATCCTTACGCCGGTCCTTGCATTTCACGCCACATGTGCTTAACCCACTGCGCTACCACCCTTCTCCCCGGATAAGATACATTTTTAAAAATCACCCGGGACTGGTGCAGGACCAGTGACAACAACAACAACAACAACAAATATTTAATGATTGAATGTGGTTACTTTATCATGTGGGGCCGGGTGGAGGTGCACCTGATTGAGCATAGCTTTACAGTATAGAAGAACCCAGGCTCAAGCCCCTGGCCCCTACCTAAGAGTGGGAGGTTCGCAAGTGCTGGAGAAGTAATGTAGGCATTTCTCCCTTTTTCTCTAGTTTTTCTTCCCTTTCAGTTTCTCTGTTTGCATTCTAAATAAATAAATAATACTGTATCATATTAGTTAGTCGAGGAATTTTTCATTAATTTTTTTAACATGAGAGCTAGTTTTTTCAATTACCTAGTGAAACACTATTAATACTATTCTGTTTGTATGAAATTAACTCAGTGTAATCAGGTAGCTGTGCATTAAAAAAAAAATAATCACACACACTAATAGTTTGCTTATTTGGTTAAATTGAGTCACTATTTTATTAAAATTATTATCCACTTAGTAAAATCTCCCAATTAATAGCATACTCAGCTTATATAATTTGATTATTTAATGCTTTCACCACTTCAATGGTTACAACCCAGTTCTCTTCGAGTGGAGTTTTTTTTTTTTTTGCCTTCTTATATATCTATTCTTTTTTCTGTTTTTGTAAATTCTGTTGTTCATAAATCATCTAGCTTCTAAAGATACTGATATTAGCATCCAAACAAGAATTCTATAAAGGAAAACTGTCTCAGAATGAGAGTTCTAGATCCCAGTGAAGATCTGGACAATGATGTAGATCAAAAATGGGAGTAAAACACGGGGATAAAAATGCAGTACTAGTTCACCAGAACTGGACTATCAAGGGATAAAAAGGCGGTACTAGTTTACCAGAACTGGGCTATCAAGGGATAAATATACAGTACTAGTTCACCAGAACTGGGCTATCTGTCATTAGATCAGAACCAAGTTCAACACAGGTGAAAAGTAACTCTCGATTCACTTTCTTCTTTAAATTATTCTTGAATAGGAAACAGCTTTAGCCCCATGGTGTAGAGAGTAACTAAATATGAAAAAGAATGCCTCATATTCTGAGATTTGACTGGTTGGAGGGCAGAAAGTGGAGACATTTGTTGAAATCGGATGTGAATGTGTTGGGAACACGTGATTCATTATGCCTATTAAAGCCAGTAAACAAAGAGGAAGCTGGGGCCACATGGCCAGAAGTCATTTTAGCATTAGTGGAAGACATAATGCAGGATGAAAAGACTGTAATAAGGTGAGATTAGAAAGCTACTTAAGAGGCAATTTGAGGGGCAGAGGGCCCTTGGAGTCCCCACTCCTGGGAAGCTGCTCTGTCTTGGAAGGCACACACTTGAGGTGTTGATTGCTGGAGGGCAGATGGTTAAAGACTTGTGCTCTTTCACCTGCTCGCAGTGAATGTCAAGCTACTATTGCAGCTCCCAGAAGCCCCTCAAAACCTCCATTTTTACCGCATCTAAACTGCCAGGATTCTTTTATAATAATGAGTCCAGAATTTGCTTTTATTATGGCATTCACAAATTTTATTCTGTCAAACTAACAGGAGATACTAGTAAGTACTCAAAACAGCATTCCCTGTTCAAGTTTAGAAATCGAGGCAGACCACAAGCACCTACACATCTGCACTGTTTCTTCCCCCAAATCTTGAATATTTATTATATGTTAAGGCTCTGAGAAACTCCATAGTAAGCCATCCATTTGCCTTTGCTGAATCATATTTGAGTATACTCAGTCCGTTTTATAGATTCTCCTAAGTTTATTCACTGTCCTACTGATGAAATCCATTTATTTTTCAATAGAATAGGATTCATTTGTTTGTTTGCTAGTTATACAAGCATCGTATGCTTAGCCCAGAAAACTGAAGACACAGAAATAAAAATGATGAATAGAAAATATATAACCCCACCCACCTGAAGACAATCATAATACAATGACATTCTGTCTGTATGCTACACTTGCAGATTTCGTCTGTACTTTATTTGAAAAGCAAAATTCTTTTATGATGCGGCCTGCTTTTCTTAAATATAAATATACACTATAAACATTTCCCACTGTAATCGATACATAGCCTCACCATTATTAGTACTTCATTATATAAATGTGCCGTTATTTCTTTAGTCTATTCCCACATGGACATTCATGTCTTAATCCACATTTGTATCATTGCTAAGAATGTTGTTGTATATACTTGGGCTTTTAACTTGTATATATGACTGATTACTTCCTTAGTATGAATTCCCAAATGCAAAATCACTAGATCAGAGGGTAAATGTACTTGTTTTTCCTTTGTTAGGTTTTGCTAGAATGTCTCCAGAAGGTATAACACTTCGTACTCCCAAAAGCTATGTTTGTCTTTTCTTTTTTGTTTTCCTGTTTATTTGAATCATTGATTGATCATTTTGATTATTTAATCAGTGGATAGCATCTTCTTTATTTAGGGGGCTTTTGTCTCTTGTTACTTTATAAGAGCAGCTTCTAAAACCCTCCATTTTTCTTTTTCTTGGATAGTCTTTTCATTTTTGTTCATGAGACTTGGCATGTATAAATGCTACTAGTTAAATCCATCCATTAATTATAATGTTAATATTTAACATTCAGTAAATACTTACAATCTCCTAGAAACTGTGCTAAGCCTGTAATATGTGTTATCTTATTAACTGTTCAGTACCTTACCTGTTTCTGCTACTAAAAACATCATCAAACTTCCAAAGACTGAAAATATTTCATTTATAACTAGTAAACATTAATTGTATTTACTCATTTATTTTCCAATCTCTTTAGTTCTACTCAGGGCCAGGGTTGCCCAAGCCTATCCCTGAGACTCTAATGCATGATGGGGAGCTAGCCTTGGAAAAAAAATACTTTTATGGGGCCAGGTGGCGGTGCCCCTGATTGAGTGCACATATTACAATGCACAAGGACCCGGGTTCGAGCCCCCAGTCCCCACCTGCAGGGGGAAGGCTTTGTGAGTGGTGAAGCAGTGCTGCAGGTGTTTCTCTGTCTTTGCTTCCCCTCCTCCTCTCAGTTTCTGTCTGTCTCTATCCAATAAATAAATAAAGATAATAAAAAATTAAAAAATACTTTTATATCAGTGTGCACATGCACACACACTTTCTCACAAACACACTTCCTCACACACACACACTCACACACTCACACACACACACTCACACACTCACACACACACACACACTCACACACATTCACACACGCTCACACACACACACACACACATACACACACACTCATATTGGGACCATTTAGATATACTGGTGAATCTAAAATGTTCATTGTTGGAATGTGGGGAGGAAACTAGTAGCCATTACTATTGCAAAGGTCTATTTCAGATACTGAACACATAGTACATACAAGAAATGGGGTTCGAACTGGAAATAAACATTTTTAAATATTATTTGAGGACTTGCTTTACCACCTGCCTGCCTGCTTTTCACCGTTGATATGACAGTCAATAGCATTATACATATAAGAGCACTAGGTAGAAATATGTCCTTTTTTTTATGTTCAAATCACGCCACTAGGGGAAATAATGATTTACAAGATCATTGTTGTTACATGAGTATAGCTTTGTTTTTATTTTATTACCCTGTAATTAAAGTTCTGTTTTCACTGCATTTTTCAGCTAAACCTTAGAATTCTATTTATGGGATGAAAATTATGTTTATGGATTTTTTTAGTTTTGTTTTATTTATTTATTTATTGAATAGAGACATCCAGAAATTGAGAGGGAAGTGGAAGAGAGAGAGAGGGTAAGGGAGAGAGAGAGAGAGAGAGAGAGAGAGAGAGACCTGCAGCCCTTCTTCACCACTTGCAAAACTGTCTCCCTGTAGGTGGTAACGGGGGCTTCAAACCAGGTCCTTATGCATTATAACATATGCATTAAGCAGATGAACCCCCACCCGGCCCCTGTTTATGGAATTTTTAAACCTGGACTATTGCACATGTTCTCAGTCTGATGAAAACAGGATTGCCCATATTCTTTTATGTGTTACTCAGAAAAAATAATATATATATATATATATTATATTGAGAAATAAATATGATAATATGGGCAGAAAGTAGCACAGTTGGAAGGCCAGGCTCCAAGAATGATTTTATATATACTCATGTGAAATCAACTCACTTCAGAGTTATTCATTTTTCACAATTTCATGGTTTGAATCTTCCAGTTTAGAATATGGAAGTTTGTCATTCTCTTCTTAGCAAAAGAACTTGTTTGCATATTTAGTCCTTCTTCTTCTTCTAGCGTTTGCCCTTCTTCCGTAGCCAGTCAACAGCGTCAGGTTGAGCCTGATGTCTGCTTGTTGCTGGCTTTGAAAGTGACTGGGATCCATGTGGATTCAGTCGGCTAGGAAGGATCGTCAGTTTCCCCAATAAATGGGTACTCACGGGATGCACCACGAGAAGGTCGATCCAATGCATCCCTATTTAGTCCTAAGTCCACTTAACAGTTTATGACCTTTTTTTCCCTCACTTTAAGCTGCGACATATTTGAAGTGTGTTTGCATGTGTTTACACAAAAATATAATTCATTAGATTCATATAAATAATTCTTTAAAAAATGGTTATAGAACCTTAAACTTCCTTAGTATCAAATAAAGGCATACGATTGCTATATATTTTCTCTGGTCATAAGCAAGCTTTAATTTTTACAGAGACTTAGTTTTATCACAATGTTTATCTTGGTTTCAAAAGTAAATACAGTGGTGGTTTTAAAATGTGATAGGTTTTTATTAGCTTTACTCTGTGTTTACCTAACTGTTTAAGCTGCGGCTCTCAACTTCCCTCCTTGCATATTTTGATTAATGGCTTCTGGACGTCTTCCAGAATATACTGACTATGGTCAGTGCACTTTAAAGATGATTTATTTGTCGTATTTGTGACTCAAAATAATTACATAAAGATTGATTATCTGCTTTATTATAGTTATATTGTATACTTACACATTTATATAACCATATAAATTATAACAATAATTATAATTTAAGATAAAGTTGGCCTGATGGATTATTTTAACTAGACAAAAAGCAAAAATAAAATGTTAAAATATAGTCAGTATTAGCAACTGCCTTGTGACCTTCCAGAAAAAGTATCAGAAGCTCAGTCTTTAATTTCTATTTAAACATATTTTCAAATTAGTATATTTTAAATGAAGATTATATAGATGTTTAAATAAAATACTTCCATATTTATAACTCCTCCTGGGGAAAAACTCTTACTATAATTCCCTCAAATGCTTATGTGATTTTAGATTTCAAGTTACCAGACTTAGAGTTCTCTTTTTCCCTTGTCTTTTAAAATTTCCTTATTAGTCATTTAATAATGATTAACAAGACTATAAGATAACAATTTCCACTACCAGAGTTCCTTGTACCTTCCATTGGAAGCTTCCTTATTCTTTATCCCTCTGAGAGGATGAACCAGAATTCCTTATGGGTTGCAGAAGGTGGGAAGTCTGACTTCTATAACTGCTTCTCTACTGGACATGAGTGTTGGCAGGTGGATCCATACCCCCAGCCTGTTTCTGCCTTTCCCTAGTGGGGTAGGACTCTGGAGAGGTGAGGTTTCAGGACACAATGATGAAACTTATATTTCTACTTTTAACAATGTTTACTAGGAAACTGCTGTAATATTTCTGTATTTTAGGTAAAATGAATTTACGATGTACCCAATGCATATCATATCCTCATTCAAAAGACCCTTCCAAATAATATTTCTCCAAATTTGGCTTCATATTAACTATTGACTGTCATTTCAAGTTCTCAGCCAACATAGAGCAATGATAAATATTCATTCTACCTGGTCAACGTGGTTATTAATCCAAGGAAATGAATTCCGGTTCTTATAATTTAACCATCAATATTTAAAGGAAAATACGTGTTTTTATCATTACGTACACTATATTAAAACTTATGCTTTCACATGAAATATTATAACTTAATTCCTTACTATGATATATAACAAAATGATAAACAGATTTTTATTTTGTGTTAAACATCATGAGATAAAATAAATGGCTTCATCACACTAGAACTGGAAGTTGATTCTGTGCTTTGTCTGGTAGCACAGGCTCTCATGATTAGCATCTGCTGATTATGTTCAGTTGGAAAAGTTAACTTCCATAACTGCGATATTGGCACATGGAGTAAAGAAATGAAATGTTGGGAGGCAGGCGGTAGCGCAGCGGGTTAAGCGCACATGGCGCGAAGCACAAGGACCGGCTAAAGGATCCCAGTTTGAGCCGCAAGCTCCCACCTGCAGGGGAGTCGCTTCACAAGTGGTGAAGCAGGTTTGCAGGTGTCTGTCTTTCTCTCCCCCTCTCTGTCTTCCCCTCCTCTCTCCATTTCTCTCTGTCCTATCCAACAACAACGACATCAATAACAATAATAACTACAACAATAAAACAAGGGCAACAACAGGGAATAAATAAATATACAAAAAAGAAATTAAACAAAAAAGAAATGAAATGTTAGAATAATAAATATAAGAAAATCTAAATAAGTACATTAAAATGTACTTGCAGATCCATTAGTAGTTAATAATTTTGTGGGGGTTTTTTTTGGAAGTCATTGCATAAACCATACATTACAGACATTCTTTGTTTAAGTATTATTTAAGCTATTTTCAGTGAAATTTTAGGACATAGGTGGGGAACCGGGTTAAGTGCACATAGTACAAGCATAAGGATCCTGGTTCAAGTCCCTGGCTCCCCACCTGCAGGAAAGTGGCTCTACAAGTGGTGAAGCACTTCTGCAGGTGTTTATCTTTCTCTCTCCCTCTCTGTCTTCCCCTCCCCTCCCAATTCCTCTCTGTCCTATCCAATAAATAAATAAATAGCCACAGAAGTGGTGGATTCATAGTGCTGGCACCAAGCCCTGGTGATAAACCTGGAAGGGAAAAAAAAATTAGGACATATACTTTTATTACTATTTTTTTATACTTTGATTACTTTTACAATGGTTTTGTATCTAAAAATTATAAGTTCTCCTAATCAGACATATTATTTCACTTTTTAAAATGCTATTTTTATTTCATTTATTTTTTATTGCTGTTCTTTTTTTTTTTCAGAGCACTGCTCAGCTCTGGTTTATGGTGGTGTGAGGGATAGAACCTAGGGCTTCAGAGCCCCAGGCATGAGAGTCTCCTTGCATAACTATTATGCTATCTACACACACACCCACTTTTTTTTTTTTAATTTTTTATTTAAGAAAGGATTAGTGAACAAAAGCATAAGGTAGAAGGGGTACAACTCCACACAATTCTCAACACCCAATCCCCATAACCCACCCCCTCCCATGGTAGGCACCAAAGTAAAAACCCAGTGGTGAGGGGTAGGCATGTAGCTTCCTGGGCCAGTGGGGGGTGGGAGTGGGCGGGAGGGATGGGTCACAGTCCTTTGGTGGTGGGAATGGTGTTTATGTACACTCCTAGCAAAATGTAGATATATAAATCAGTAGCTAATTAATATGAGAGGGGGAAATCAATTGTATGTCTCAAAGTTTCTCAAAAGACAAACTGAATCTTTTTAATACACACCCACTTTTTAAAATTTTTTTGCCACCAAGGTTCTTGCTGGAGCTCAGTGTAGGCATGACAAATCCACTACTTTCGGCAGCTGTGTTTTCCTTTTTTTTTTTCTTTCTAATTTTTATTGGCTAGTGCAGAGAGAAAATGAGAGGGGATAGGGAAATAGAAAAACGGGGAGAAAGATCAACACCTGTAGAACTGCTTCACTGCTCGTGAAGCGGGGACCCCCCCCAGCAAATGGGGAGCAGGAGCTCAAACTCAGGTCCTTGCACCTGGAAACGTGGGCTTAACCTGGTGCACCACCGATGGCCCCCTAAAATGCTCTGTTTATAATTAAAAAGTTATCAGTGTACTGAGTAAAATGTGATTATCATTACTTGTGCTTGAGAAATACAGAATGAAAGGTTGGCCCAGGCTGCTTTCAACAATCGTTGTTTAATAAGATTGTTGAAAATTATTCAGTATCGGGGGCTGGGTGGTGGCATACCTGGTTGAGCGCATGTATTACAGTGCTCAAGGACCCGAGTTCGAGCCCCCAGACCCACCTGCAGGGAGAAAGCTTCATGAGTGGTGAAACAGGGTTGCAGGTGTCTCTCTGTCTCTCCCTCTCTATCATCCCCTCCCCTCTTGATTTCTGGCTGTCTCTATCCAATAAATAAAGATAATAAAAAAATTTTAAAAAGAAAGAAAATTATTTAGTATCACATATTTCCCTTTTTGCTAGATTGTCTCCCGGATGAACTGGTTTTAGTATATATCTGACTAAATGTAATATGCCTAAATGTCCTGTATTGATTGGTATAAGAACTATGAAATTTCAAATGTAAGTTTATATTCAACTTGAAAGAGCATAAAATATGGTTATCTGAGGGAATCAGAATAGGCTGACTAAAAGCAGGTGCTATGTGAATTTGGATTCATAATAGATTGTAGGTTTCTAGATACAAAAATTGAAGAAAGTTCATTCAGACACAAACAACTGAGCCCAGGCTCCCAACTCATCTTAGTTGCCTTAGTAATAGAAACCCATCTTTCCACCCCATCCATCCCTACTACCAACCTAAGAATCCTTTTTCAGTCTTGAACTACAGAACATATGGCTCTGAGTTGTGGCTATGTGATAGAGTCTAGCCAAGAGGATATGAAAATACAGATTGGGGGTATTGCCCATAAGATGATTATGTGTGCATTTTGTTATCCCTCCTTTCCTGGCACATCTGTTTTAACAGCATCCTGAGATTTACCAGGTAAAAAGAGGGGGGATAATCATATTCTTAGATAGTCTCATGTAGTAGGTAAATAAATATGTTGCGAAAGCATAAGATAAGATATGATGTGGCGGTGACCCCGGACTGTATCATGAATTCGTAGAGATATGAATAAAGCTGGAAAAGCAGATCTTTCAGAGATGAAAGAGACAAGAGTATTAAGGGATTTATGTGGACTCCTTTAGAGAATGACTAAGAAACCACTTAAGGTTTTGAGCCAAAGAGTGACCTAATGAGTGGTGCTTTAGAAGTTTCCTTGGAAACTGTATATTTGATAGAAGTATGTTTCTACGTTGGCAATAAAGTTAGTAGAAGGATATTATAGTAGACCAGGCAGTGTTAACTGAAGGACAGTGACTGCCAATATGAGTTTAATTGGAACGGTAAAAAGGGCGGATTGAGGAACTCTTAGACTTACCCTCTTACCAATGATGACTTGAGAAGCCTCATCAGTTGTTGAAAGTGCTTTGCTGAGCATTGTCTTTAATAAAATAAATCATCTGTATTCAGAATAAATCCTAGAATAAATGCTGGAAAGACTCGGAATGTTTCCTTTTCCATGTTGGCATATTTCTAAACTCAAAGAGGGGCTCAGACTGGGATCATTATGCCGGTCCTTACGCTTCATGCCATGTGAGCTTAAGCCACTGCGCTACTGCCTGACTCCTATTTATTTTTAATTTAATTTAGTGTAGAGGGTACTGTGGCCATCAACAGACGATCTTCAGGTCATGCTTTAACAATGACTACCATTCTGAAAGACCCACTGTAGCCTCTCAAGACCTTCTTTGATGTAGGGATCAGTGTTATCTCTAACCACAGGAAATAATGCTTTTGGACATCCTTTTTTTTTTTTTTTTCATTTTAGTCTAAAATTATGGTGTTTCTCTTGTTTGAAGATATGTGGTGTTCTGGTTATGGGATACAGAACATGAACTTTTTTACAGATACTATTTGGTATGTATGTAGTGCAGACTTTACAAAGAATTCCATGTGGGGCTAAAATAAATG
Source organism: Erinaceus europaeus (assembly GCF_950295315.1). NCBI lineage: Eukaryota > Metazoa > Chordata > Mammalia > Eulipotyphla > Erinaceidae > Erinaceus > Erinaceus europaeus. The sequence goes on from NC_080172.1 coordinate 8,578,496, forward strand.
ACTTTTTCTAGAAATTTTAGACTGTATGAGATAAAATAGGTATTGCATTCACACATGAATATTGTATTCTCACCACCAATGTGTAGTTTTCTTTTCCCACATCCTTGCCAGCACTATTTTCTGTCCTTTCAAATGTATGATATTCCCACAGGTGTAAAGTAGTATGTCACTGTTATTTTTATTTGCATATCCCTAATAATCGAAGACTGTGAACATTTTTTCCGTGTCTGTTGGCCATCTGGATCTCTTCTTTAGTAAGCATTCTAGTCATGTTTTCTCCCCATTTCTTTAATGGGGTTGTTTGGTTTTTATGTGGCTGAGTTTTGTGGGCTCTTTTATGTGTTGGTTATTGGCCATCTGTCTGAGATATGGCTTGTAAAGATCTCCCATTCAGTGGGATGTCTTTCTGTTTTGGGGGGATGGTTCTTTTTGCTGTATAGAACTTTTTAGTTTCACATAGTCCCAGTGGTTTACTTTTTGTTTTTGCTTTTCATGCTATTGGTCTTGATTCTTCAAAGTCATTTACAAAATAAACATTGTAGAGTGTTCTGTCAATGTTTCCTTTGACATCCTTTATGTGTTCTGCCCTAGTGCTTATGTCTTTGATGATTTTGGATGTGACTTTTATGCATGGTGATATATCATGGTCCAGGTTTTCCTGTATGTTTCAGTCTAATTTTCCCAGCACTATTTGTCAAAGAGACTCTTCTTTCTCCTTTTGATGTTGTAAACCCCCCCCTCCCAGTGAAAAGTTAGTGATCTGTAGGTAGGGGATGGGAGGTGGGGGTAGCACCATTACTTACATTATCTCATCTCAGACATCTCTATCAACTGCTAAATTTCACACTTAACATCACATATTCTTTTCACCCTCTAGATGGACTCTATATGTAGAAAGAACACAAATGGCTTCTGACATTTTATGTAATACTATTATAAGTGATGATTGTTTCTGTCAGCCAAAATCCCACATTGAAAACAATGCATTGAAAGAGTTAGTTTTTCTTTAATAATTTTTTCCCAGAAATAATGAAGACTTAGTATATTTCTTTAAGATACACTGGTGAACAAAGCAAAGCTACGGTTCAAAAAAAAAAAGAAAAGATCTGGAACTCATCATAAATTGCAATTCCTTTTCAAATTCATATGGTATATGCTTTTGACAGTTTAGGAGAGTATGTTTTCCAAAGTGCAAAAAGATTTTTATGAAAGAGATGAAAGATAGGCTGAATTAGGATGAGGAGGAGAGAAGTAGGGGAGAAAAAGAGTGAAATATGATAAAATATAAAGATTGCAAGTTTATTTTTCTTCTTATCTGGATTCTGAATATCTGCCAAGTCCTCCCTGGAAGGTGTGCTTTTAGTGCTTTTTTTTTTTTATGATTTAAACTTGCTGTCATTATCTTTAAAATCTTTAATTTTAATTTAATTTTATGAGAAGACTCTTAACTATAATATTTCTCTATATATTCAATGTGTCACCCTCTACAGGGCTTACATTTCTTTATTTCTTTTACTCCCATTGGATTCTACACTATCAATGGATGAATAATCGAAAATGGCAGAATAGAAAGTGTCCTTATCCCTACTTAACTTTCTTTTTGATTTTGCCCACTCGGTTTAGATCATTATTATGGTAAAGCAGTAAGGAATTTATTGATTATCGAATCTAAAATTAATGACCACACAACGTTTACATAAACATTTAGTGGGGTGAAGATAAACTGCTTTAAACAAAAGCCCACTTCACCCAGTAACGCTTGCTATTCATATTATGTCCGCCTTCTGCTTTCATACCAGGTCTATCACCCACACTAAGGTCATTCACATATGCGCGCTCAGCATATGCTCTGTATTCTCTCATTCAGTTCATAAAAAGGGATAGTATAGAAATTTCTGGAAAAAAACTCACCACTTAAATCGCTCTGGGTATTCAATTCAAACACTAGCCTAAAAGTGAGTATGAAATAGGAAACACTTATCATCTTTCCTTCTATATGGGTTCCCATAATCCTTCTATATCATGCTCAGTGTGTATAAAGATTAAACTTTTTGATACAACATGACACCAAAGCTTAAGGCTGCTGCTTTATGTTTTCTGCCATTCAGGCAAAGACAAGTATTTATCTATCTGCAAATGTGAGCAAATCAAGAAATCATACTAGAATACAAGATTTTCCCAAGATTTTTTTTTTTCCAGGATGTTTTGTGTTAAAAATCTGCCCTTACCATGGTGTATTGCACCAAAGCAAAGGACTGAAGAGAAAGAGAGAGTGAGAGCACAAAGTGAAACATGGACTGAACATGGTATATTGCAGCAAAACAAAAGACTTTGGGGAGAAATAGCACAGAGTGAAACATGGACTGGACATGGTGTATTGCGCCAAAGCAAAGGACTCTGGGGAGGGAGGGCTAGAGAGGATAGGAGGAAACCTCTGGGGGATTGTTAGATGGTGAAATTGTATTCATATATCAGTGATTGCTCTGTAAAACATTAACCCCCTCAATAAATTTTTCTTTTTAAATCCATCCTTACACTCTAACCTTTACATAAGAAACAACTTCATTTAATGTGAAGAGCATTTCATCCTCAGAGTTTCTACTTCTCTAAGCTTAAGGTGCCGATGCTAATTAGTATCCCTCATGGTTCTTTGCATGGTCAGTGTCTTGACTGTAGTTGTCTTTTACTGAAATCAGAGTTGTGCTTAGCTGTACTCCCAGAGAGTGCTTTTAGCTCTGATGTTGTGTTATTTGTATGGAGAAAAAAAAATTATATCACAATACTGTTAATCTTTGATGTTACCTTGCTATTGTACCTATTATTATTTTTTTGAGAAAACTTTTTTTTTTCTTTACCCTACTTAGGAAAAAATATCTACAATGGTCCTGGATTTTTTTTTAAAGAATTTCTTCATAGAGGTATTAATGGTTTACAGTCCACAGTAAAATACACTAGTTTATGCATGCATAACATTTCCACATAACAATACAACCCCTACTGGGTCTTCCTCTGCCATCATGTTTCAGGACCGGAACCCTCCCCCAGACGCCCAGGGCTTAGCCATAGCCCAAGCAACCCCCTGCCCCAATAGCCCAAGGACCTTCCAGAGTCTGCCCCAGCCTGGGGGAGGCAGCGACTGGGAGGCAGAGTAAAAACAACTAAGAGGACACCCCTGTAGATTTATTGCACCAAAGTACAAAGACTCTGGGGTGGCAGGGATAACCATTCTGATTGGCATTGTACCTAAGTCACACCACCTGTTTCCACAATTGTTATGCTTCTTGGGAACACTTGTATGCTGAGTTCATTATCAGTGGAACCACTTCACTTTTAAATTAAAGAAGCTTAATTTAAAAAGAAATCGCATGTTTCATTTGAACAGGAAATTCAGTATTAGTTGGAGGTAAATGTAAGATTTAATATAGTACAAAGTTCTAAAAATGCAGTTCTATTTTACTAACCAAAGACTCTTCACCTTTTATTCACTCTTCACCCCATGACTGTCTATTAAAAGGTCTCTGGCCAACAGCTCTGATTTTAGTATAGTTGCTGCTTCTACTGCTTACTCAGTATTGGTGATTCAACTGGCTTCCTAAACTCGAATTAGGATGAAGAGTTAGAAATCTGCATCCTAATTAGGATAGCTAATTGCTGTGTGATGCGGAACAAGTTATCTAATCACTCTGAAACTTAATATTGGAATTTCTAAATAGTAATGCCCAGCTCACTAACTAGTAATAGAAGTAAGTCCAATATCATTAACATTAATGCAGAGACAGATAGGCCAGTCACATTGTAAATGTTTAAAATAACAGGTTTTTCTGCAGCACTTATTCTTGTTTCCTTTTCATTATCTTAAATATGTAAATTTGAAAAAAATAAGTTAATTATTCTTTTAAAATCATACTATGAAAACATCATTGTTTTATTCTGTTTAATAGCCTGTAATCTGAGAATACTCATCATTGGAAAATCCAGAAAAATTATCATAGAGGAATTTAGAACTTTAATTAGTATTGCACATTGTTTGCCAAGACTATGTCCTTTGTATATTCTAAAACCACAAATAGCATTTTTTTTATTTTATTTTTATTTATTTATTCCCTTTTGTTGCCCTTGTTGTTTTATTGTTGTAGTTATTATTGTTGTTGTCATTGTTGGATAGGACAGAGAGAAATGGAGAGAGGAGGGGAAGACGGAGAGGGGGAGAGAAAGACAGACACCTGCAGACCTGCTTCACCGCCTGTGAAGTGACTCCCCTGCAGGTGGGGAGCCGGGGCTCGAACCGGGATCCTTATGCCGGTCCTTGCGCTTTGCGCCACCTGCGCTTAACCCGCTGCGCTACAGCCCGACTCCCCACAAATAGCATTTTAACAAGTTTACAGAATACCTCTCGCATGAACTCAGTACTGTTTGATCTGAATGCCCTATCAAGATCTGAGCACAGAGCATATTTTGGCAAACAAAATAACTAACAGTACATTCTAGTTGTGTGAAACAAACAAAACAAAACAAATTTAACAAGGACAAATTAAGGACATTGAGTTAAGTTAACTCAATTTTTCCCCTAGATAGAAGGTGAGAGACAGAAAGGGAGAGAGAGGTAGAGAGAAAACAAGAGATATCACAGTACTACTCCATTGCTAGTGAAGCTTCTCCTGTAAATGGTGTCCTCATGTGGTAGCCAGGGCCCCAATCTAGGTCCTGTGCTGTCAACCAAGTGAACTATCCCTGGCCCCCGGGAACTGACATTTAAAAGTCTTTTAAATGATAAGTATGTGTCTCTGAAAAGACCACGAGAACACAAGTTACAAAAGTCTTATCTGCATTATATGTACTATAAATCTGTTTTGTTGAAGAAACAGTAAAATGACTCACATAAATGGGGAAGAACAATGGTCTGTGATATCAACAGGTGGTCAGTGAATTAAGGTCAGTTCATGCAAGGCTTTGAAGATAAGTATTCTTTAAGTTTTATTTACAGTCTAATGATCTAATGCCGATTTAAAAATATTCTACTGCTGTGTGGGAATTCCGTGAGGAGGTAGGGAGGTAAGAAAGACAGATGAGTCAAGAGATCTTATGGTTAGATGTCCAGTGGAGAAGTTAATAGTGGCTTGAGTTTTTTGAGATAATAGTAGGATGTTCTCAGATTCTGGGCCACTCTTGTTAATAAAGCTGCCAGGATTTCCTGCTAGATCTGACTTGAGAGAACAAGGGAAGGAAGGAATAAAGCAGGAGGAATTCTATGTGCTAACCTTGAAAAATGAGGTGAATGGTAGTGTTGAGATTGGGAAAGGACTAAAGAGAAGATCCACAGAGCAGAAAAATGAAAAGTTTTATTTTGGCTAGGTTAAGTTTAAGAAACTTAGCAGACATCAAAGCAAAGATATCAAGATATATGAGTCTGGGGTTCTTGGAAGAAGTGAAGTCTGGAGATACAGATATGAAGTCTTAAACATTTGGAATTTATGGTTCTTATCTTAAAGTTAGGACAGTCAGCATGGACAGTTCAGCAATTCTTGAGTGATTCCTAATGTGAAGCCTTAAACAGTAAATACAGTAAAGTTCAGAATGATTGTAGAGCCAGACCTCTTTAATAGATTATAAATAATGTTCCTTATTATCTAATATGCTCAATGTATAATATTAATGTATTTATTATATAATGTCTGGAAGGGTTTTAATTAATTCAGTTTTGATGTTCAACTTTATAGACTATTACCTACATTTATTTTCTGTGCTCTCAACTCACATGAACAGTTTGAATATATTTATAATTAATATCCAGGTGATTGTTCTCTCTGCTCTCAACTCATATGAACAATTTGATTATGTTCCTTGCAACTTTAATATTATATCAGAAGTAGATTTTGAAATATGGAGAAGTAGATTTTGAAATAGGGAGAAGTCACAAAATGAGTTGTTTGTAAGTTGTATTTATATATTTTCTTTAAATTTGGGAGCTATTCTTTGCCCTGGCCCAACTTTCTAGTCCTATTCTCAACTCTGACTACATCTTCCCAGATGATAATTTTTTGAATTTATTTATAAAATAAAAAATATCAACAAGACCATAGGATAAGAGGGGTACAGTTCCACACAATTCCCACCATCAGAGTTCTGTATCCTATCTCCTTCCTTGAAAGCTTTCCTATTCTTTATTTCTCTGTGAACATGGACCCAGGATCACTATGGGGTGCAGAAGGTAGAAGGTCTGGCTTCTGTAATTGCTTCTCTGCTGAACATGGGCATTGGCAGGTCAGTCCATACTCCCACCCTGTCCCTATCTTTCCCTAGTGGGGCAGGTCTCTGGGGAGGTGAGGCTCCAGTGTACATTAGTGAGGTCGTCTGCCCTGGGAAATCAGGTTGACATCATGGTAGTATCTGCAACTTGGTGTCTGAAAAAGCATTAAGATATAAAGAAGAGGGGATTGGGCAGTAGTGCAGCGGTTAAGCGCACGTGGCGCAAGGTGCAGGGACTGGCTGGTTTGAGCCCCCGGCTCCCCACCCGCAGTAGAGTCTCTTCACAAGTGGTGAAGCAGGTCTGCAGGTGTCTCTGTTTCTCTCCCCCTCTCTGTCTTCCCCTTCTCTCTCCATTTCTCTCTGTCCTATCCAACAACGAACGACATCATCAACAGCAGTAATGACCACAACAAGGCTACAAGGTCAACAAAAGTTGGGGGGGAGGCTTCCAGGAGCAGTGGATTCATGGTACAGGCACTGAGCCCCAGCAATAACCCTGAAGGCAAAAAAAAAAAAAAGAAGATATAAAGAAGAACAAATTGTTTAGTAATCAGGAACCTAAAAGCAAGAATGTAGCAGATGAGATTTGGGGCCTCCATAGAAAAAACTAGGAGGTCTATTTTAGGTATATTGCAAGGGGCCCATGACTTTACTAACTTTTTGCCTGCTTCTGACAGCACATGCAGGTGGACCAAAGGTATTGCCCAGACAGTATTTTTAGACCATCTCCATGTTAGCTATCATGGTCCAGCAAAAACTACTAAAGTCGTGGACTCGTAGGAACATACCTAAAAGAGAATTTCTAGCTTCTTTTCACCCTAAAAATCACCATTCTCATCTCCTCTATACCTATCTTTTGGTTCCTGTTTATTAAACATGTTGCCTGCTCTCTGTCTTAGTGCCTTTCAGCCACCAAGTTACAGAAACTACTATGATTTCATCCTGATTTCCCTGGGCAGATGCCCTCACCAATGTGTCCTGGAACCTCACCTCTCCAGAGCCCTACCCCACTAGGGAAGTATAGAAATAGGCTAGGGGTATGGATCCACCTGCCAATGCCTGTGTTCAGTGGTGAAGCAGTCACAGAAGCCAAACTCCCTCCTTCTGTGCCCCCAAAATAATTCTGGTCCATACCCCAAGAGAGGGGGCAATGTTAGGGGAAGATGACTAGAGGACTCTGAACTTTAATTCCATCAGGACATGGAGAGAGAGAAGAGGGGGGATAAAAATGAAAGAGGAAAGAGGACTCTCGGAAGTAGTAGGTGTGACTTGGAAAGGAAAAGAGGGAAGGATCACGGGAGAGTGGGCAAGTACATGTTAATACAGATGTATAAATGATAGTCAGCCAGTATCTGTGGTCTTGGGAGAATTAATAAAGTTTCCAGTGAAGGGAATGGGGAACACAAAACTCTGGTGATAGGAAAAGTGTGGGATTATAACCCTGTTGAGCTTATAAATTTTTAAATCAAGATTAAATCACTACTTTAAAAAAAGAAGAAAAATAGTGAGGAAAAGAGGAGAAAAGGAGGAGAAGCTCTGCTTGTGCCAGTCACATAAATGGAATCAGTTCTCATCCAGAAGGTTAAGAGCAAAAACACTTCGATCTGACATCACTTCACCCCACCTAATGACTTCACTTTCCATTTGACTTATTTGTTGTCTGGAATAGTTATGCACTGAACTGACAAAATATATTAACCAAACAGGAATGGTAGTCTGCACTTCCACTTCATATGCAGAGATTAACCACAATTTCAATGATCCAGAACTCGTAAATTGAGTAATTTTTAGTCATTGAATTTTTAAGATGGGAGTAGAACAAGACACTCCTTTCTATGCCTATACCAAGTGCTCTGTGATATACTGATCTGTGGTATTGTAAATTGGCACAGAATGTTTGTCAACTGAAACATGATAGAGCTTTAGTCAGGGTCAAAGTTCACGCCCATTGTATTTCCTCAACAAAATCTTTCTGTATCCTCTTCCCTGGAGTTGATTTTAATGTAATGTCAGCCTGAACCACATTAATGGTCACTGTAAGAAGAAAAAAAAGTGGTTTGTTTATTCTTTGCATGGAATATCCCTTGTACCTTTTGAATTGCAAACTAAGTAACAGTCCACTCCAGAAGACACCCAGCAATGCTGATATACTTAAAAGAATGCCCAGAAGGCAGTAAGAACTGTGTTCAAGTTTCAGTTCTGTCATTTTACTGAACTGGGTGCTTAGTTTAACAACTTTCAATCTGTCTCCTACTTTTCATATTCCTGTTAGTGCCTTGGTTTAAGCTCTTGTTGCACAAGATTCCAGACTTCACACAGCTGCCAACATAACCCATCTAAGATATTAATTGGTTACAGGTTTTTAATGGGTCTCTGCAGTTTTCAGGAAGAAGTCGAAACCCCCAGCCCAGTATTCAGAACCTTTCATAAATTCTCCCGAGCCTGACTCTCTGGACCTAGAATGGTAACTTGGTAGGTTAGTAGCAGAATTTTATTTATACGTATTTGGTCTGGTTTTCTCCTAAAAAATTGCTACTGAAATTAATTTAAAATCTGAGATACTTCTATAGGGAGCCCTATCATGTAGAGGTTAAAAGCTGAGAGGTTTCTGTCTTCTCTTAAAATTGAGATTATCCCTTCATATGGTGACAATTACTACATGACTATTCTCATATTAGACCATCTCACTTACAGGTGGGACTAAGAAACAAGAACAGAAAGGAAAAGCAGGTGAAACTTGAAGGGGTGTGATGTATTGCACCAAAGAAAGGGACTCTGGGAAAGGAGGGCAAGGGTGGAGGTAGAGAGGGGGCTGGGTTCCTGGTACATGATAATGGAAAAGTACCTACTTTGGTGGTGAGAATTTTTTTTTAAGTACCTATCACAGGGAAATGAGAAATTATACCCATGTGCTAACAACTGTACTGTAAACCACTAACCTCCCCCTGGTAAAATAATAAATAATAATAGGCCATTCTCTCTTTAACTTACCACAGTCCTGACCCATGAAGTTTCACCATTTAAAAAAAAAAAAAAAAACTTTGTTTATTTTAATGAGAGGAGAGAGAGACCAGAGAACACTACTCAGCTCTGGCTTTTGTTGGCGATTGAGGGGGCAGGGGGTGGGATTGAGCTTGGGACTTTGGAGCCTCAGGCATGGGAGTCTCCTTGCATAACCATTATGCTGTTTCCCCAGCATAAAGTTCCCCCCTCTTTTTTTAACCTTTATTTATAAAAAGGAAATACTGACAAAAACCATAGGATAAGAGGGGTACAACTCCACACAGTTCCCACCACCAGAACTCTGTATCCCATCCCCTCCCCTGATAGCTTCCCTATTCTTTACCCCTCTGGGAGTATGGACCCAGGGTCATTATGGGGTGCAGAAGGTGGAAGGTCTGGCTTCTATAAGTGCTTCCCCACTGAACATGTACATTGACAGGTCGATCCATACTCCCAGCCTGTCTCTCTCTTTCCCTAGTGGGGCAGGGCTCTGGGAAAGCAGGGCTCCAGGACATATTGGTGGGGTTATCTGTCCAGGGAAGTCTGGTTGGCATCATGTTGGCATCTCAAACCTGGTGGCTGACAAAAGAACTAACGTATAAAGCCAAACAAATTGTTGATTAATAATGAACCTAAAGGCTGGAATAGTGCAGATGAAGATTAGGCATTTACATCCTGCTTTGACCTCATCTCCAACCATTGCCTAACTATTTCATCCATTTCAGCACTGACCTATACAAATTCCTTATAAAAGGCTATGCTTAACCTTAGCTGAAATGCCCTCCTGCCTCTCCACTTCTTTATCTGTATTACCCATTCTCTTTCTTCAAAATATAGTGCAGCTATGGATTCTCTCCCCCACCCCATGTTCCTGCACTGTCCCCATAGTATCTATCATGCTGTAAAGCATTCACTCATTTGTGGGTCTTCCATCAGACTATAAGTTCCTTGTGGACAGACAATATATGATGATTTTGTGTATCCATTTGTGTGTATCCATCAGAGTCCCCAGCACTTAGTAAGGGTGGCATAAGTGACTTCCTGAAGGAACCATTATGGGCCTCACAATCATCTCCAAATATCCCCAAGGTCTTCTTATTTAAAAATGTATTCTATACTGTTCCTTTTGGGGGATCTGTACTATACTGTTCATTTTTCTGGAATCGGGGCTCAGAATTTGTTTGAAACAAATTTCACCCAAAGCTTAGCTATAAGGAAAACTTAAATTAAGGCATATGGCATCTTACATGGCAAGTAGCAAAAGTGGTCTCTAAATGGGTCTGTCTGCTTTGATTAGTCAGTTCTATATAAATCCTATTGAACACAGAATAGTCTAAAGGTTTCAAAAGATCAACTCAAAAAAAAAAAAAAAAAAAGATCAACTCACTCAGAATCTGGGGGTATTTAAGAGAAAGGAATTGTTGGCTTTTCAAAGACAATATTTATATAACCTTAGTTATATTTATGTACCTTGCCACCAATTGCAGGGGGAAAGCTTTGCAAGCGGTGGAGTAATGCTCAATTGTCTCTTTCTATCTCCCCCTTCCCTTTCATTTTCTGTCTCTATCCAGTTAATAATAAAAATAAATAAATAAATAAACACTATCAGTGATTTCCATTTGTTAAATTTGTTTAATTAAAATGTTCTCTAAATGATGCAAGGCTGAAAGATTGCTATATTAAACTAAGACACCAAGATTCTTAGGAAGAAATGGTTAAAACTATCTAACCTTCCCCTTATATAGAAACCTACATGTATTTGTTCTGTTTTTCATTATGAATTATTTACATTTTATTTTGTTTGACTGTGGATCAATAAGGGGCTTGGAGTTGTTACTGATGTATTTAAACTTTTCCATTTTCTTTCATTTGAAACATACTACTTCACACTCTACAAGTTTAACTGACTATTCAATATTTACTTCTCAACATTAAAACAAAAAGGACTACCACAGGGAAAATAGTGACATCTACATAAATGTGGAAGAAAAAATTACACAAAGCCACGAAATTTGGGGGGTTGTCAATGTTATCATAGCAAGCTCACTCAGAGATGAGCTAAGATCCCAAAATACAAGTAATACAGAGTCCTCCCAAGTACATTCATGTCTGAGCAAGAAGGTGGGGCAGACGGAACATGTATCTAATGTCTACCTTTTAGAAGCCAGAAAGGAAAGCAACTGTGAGAATTATTTGAAGTCAGTTCAGTTTGATTCTAAATTAAAACTGAGTGAAGATATACATTTAATGAATTACTCAAATGAAGTAGATGATAAGTGTTAGTGGTACAAACCAGAACAAGAGTCATGTGATAGCTTTAAGATACATTTTAATGTCTTAGCTTATGATAATTTTTCTGAATGTAGAAATCTTGACCACGGACACTTTAAAAATTAGTTTTTCCTTATGGAAAAAAAGGGGGTTTTTTTATTTGTTTGTTTTAAAAAGCATGATCATAGATGTTCTAAATAGGCAGAGTCAAATGAAAATCATGACCATTCACTTTGTACAATGAGAAGATGAAGAGAAAGCAAATAAAAACAGAAGGCCACCAGCTCCTAGTTGGAGCTCCAATACTCTAGGACATTTCGGATCCCACATACTTCATATATAAGCTGAGGGTTGGAGTTTGTCTGCTACTGATAATCTAAATATGACTTCAATCAACAATGATAATCTGGGACACCCTCGCTGACTTGCGGACTATTTATTGCTATCATTTATTTTATTTTTTTATTTTTTTTTTCCTCCAGGGTTATTGCTGGGGTCGGTGCCTGCACCATGAATCCACCGCTCCTGGAGGCCATTTTCCCCCCTTTTTTTGCCCTTGTTGTTGTAGCCTCGTTGTGGTTATTATTATTGCCATCGTTGACGTTGTTCGTTGTTGGATAGGACAGCGAGAAGTGGAGAGGAGGGGAAGACAGAGAGGGGGAGAGAAAGACAGACACCTGCAGACCTGCTTCACTGCCTGTGAAGCGACTCCCCTGCAGGTGGGGAGCCGGGGGCTCGAACCGGGATCCTTACGCCGGTCCCTGCGCTTTGCGCCACATGCGCTTAACCCACTGCGCCACCGCCCGACCCCCTCATTTATTTTTTTAAACTAATTTTTGTCCAGTGACAGAAGTATTCATGTGTTCTTTAACCCACATGGTAGAGAGAAAAATATAAGAAATATAATGATATGGGGGTTGGGCAGTTGCACACCAGGTTAAGTACACAAAGTACAAAGAAGGACAAAGCAAAAGGACTCACTCAAGGAACCCAGTTTGAGCTCCCGGCTCCCCACCTGTGTGTGTGTGTGGGGGGGGTCGCTTCAGAGGCAGTGAAGCAGGTCTGCAATTGTCTGTCTTTCTCTCTCCCTCTCTATCTTCCTCTCTTCTCTCAATTACTCGCAGTCCTATCCAATAAAACGGAAAAATAGTGGCCGCCAGGAGCACTGGATTCATATAGTACAGGCACCATGCCCCAGTGATAGTCCTGGAAACAATATATATTATAAAAATTTAAGAACACAGTCGTTATCCAAAAACAATAGACTTCTTTTTTTTAATATTTATTTTTTCCCTTTTGTTGCCCTTGTTGTTTTATTATTGTAGTTGTTATTGTTGTCGTCGTCGTTGGATAGGACAAAGAGAAATGGAGAGAGGAGGGGAAGGCAGAGAGGGCGAGAGAAAGACAGACACCTGCAGACCTGCTTCACCGCCTGTGAATCTACTCTCCTGCAGGTGGGGAGCCGGAGGCTCGAACCTCGATCCTTCCGCTGGTCCTTGTGCTTTGCTCCACTTGCGCTTATCCCGCTGCGCTACTGCCCGACTCCCAACAATGGATTCCTGGACCTATTGCAAGAAATACTATAATCAAATATATTTTCTGGGTCCAGTTGTAGTTTAATAATTTTTTATTTTAATGAAAATTTTCCTTAAAATTTCACATGACCTTAATATATGCACAAGAAATAAAAGTGAAACTACTCTAACTGAAATAGTCATGAAATGTCTGAGGTTTTTCTGACATGATACTCAATAAATTCTTCTGGTGACCTATGCTCTGAAAAGCACTGTTTCTTCTGAAAGCAGTGAAATAAATAATTTCCTAATGTTGAAAAATCACTTAGCATTATTTTTTATTAGTGGTTAAGCAATGACCTACAAATTTATGAGATCTCAGGCGTATAGTTTCATACATGTCCAACATCTAAGTTCTGTGCATCAGCCCCTCCCACAGATAAACCTCAGACTCACAAACTCTAAGAGGTAGTTTGCTTAATTTTTTTTCAAATTCATATTCCTTAATTACCTATATTCAACATATGAATGAAACTATCCAGTAGTTGTTTTTCATATCTTTACAGGTATCACTAACTAAAATCTAAAATCACCTCCAGTTCCACCCAGAAGAATATCAGCTTTTACAATTACAGAGTACTACCCTACTGCATATATATATATATATATATATATATATATATATATATATATATACCTAGAGTATATATTTTTAGAATAGTAATAGAGATTTTTAAATTTCATTTATTATTTATTTTTAATAGTAATTAAAAAATTATGAAATAACAAGGGTACAATTCCACAAGGTCCTGCCACACCTACACCTATCACTACTTCCAAATGTCCTCTTCTTTCTCTGAGTCCTGATGGAATTGGGTTTCAAAGCCCTCTCGTCATCTTCCCCTAACATTTCTCCCCCTCTGGGAGTATGGGCCAAAATCCTTCTTGGGGTGCAGATGGTAGAAGTTCTGGAAAAGCAGGAAAGATACCTGCAGTACTGCTCTCCTGCTTGTGAAATTCTGCCCGACAGGTGTGGACCAAAGGTTTGAACTGAGGTACTTATGCATGGGACATGCCCATTCGACCAGGTAAACCACCATCTGGCTCCCAAACTTGACAATTTTTAAGGTACATATACATATCACTTCTATTAAAGGATGATTACAGGAGGCAGTTAGCTGGGGCCCGGTGGTGGTGCACCCAGTAGCGCGAACATGCTCATTACCATCTGTAAGGATTTCAGATCCTCAGTTTGACATTCGCTTCACAGATGGTGAAGCTGTGCTGTAGATGCCTCTTTCTCTCTCTCTGGTCCCCCCTACACTCTGCCCTAATTCAGCTTTGTAGTCCTGGTCTCAACTCTGATGCCATCTTCCCAGACAATACCTTTAGTTCACCTGCATGTCAACTACTGAGCTCAGGCAACAATTACTCAACGGAGGAGCCACATGGAACTTACCTAAAATAACTTCCTGGCTTCTTTCCACATGAAGCCCTCCTCCCCCAGTCTCATTTGCTCTATTCCTACTTTTGGGTTCCTGATTTTGAACAATTTGCTTTGTATCTTACTACCTTTCAGCCACCAAATTGGACCACAAGTTTTTTAATGAAGAGCTTAATCTTAGGGCTGCTGGGCAGTGGCACACAGGGTTAAGCACACATAGTACAAACTGCAAGGGCCTCAGGACCCCAGTTCCAGCCCCCGGCTCCCCACCTGCATGGGGGTCATTTCACAAATCTTTCTCCCTCCCTCTCTCTCTCCCCCTCCTCTCTCAGTTTCTCTCTGTCCTGTCCAATAAAAAAAAGAAAGAAAGAAAGAAAAAGAAAAATGACCTCCAGGAGCAGTGGATTCGTAGTGTAGGCATTGAGCCCCAGCAATAACCCTGGAGGAAAAAAAAAATTTAAAAAAGAGTTTAACCTTCTGTTATGTATAGTACAAATGTATCTCTGTATGACTTAGAGAATTAAAAATAATTTTAAAATATATATATAAAGAATGTGTGGGTGGTTTGTGGGAATTCTCAGACCGTGCCAGGCTGGAGAAGGGAGTGAGGTAGGAGAGTTGCTGCTTTTTTGTGTGTGAGTAAAACAGTTTATGATTCTGGGAGTGTGAATCAACCTGCCAGCACCCATGTTCAGTGGGGAAGCAATTACAGAAGCCAGACCTTCCACCTTCTGCAACCCACAATGACCCTGGGTCCATACTCCCAGATGGATAAAGAATAGGAAAGCTGTCAGGGGAAGGGATGGGACATGGAGCTCTTGTGGTGGGATTTGTACCCCTCTTATCCAATGGTCTTGTCAGTGTTTCCATTTTAATAAATAAATTAAAAATTAAAAAAAAGAATAGGAAAGCTATCAGGGGAGGGGAGGGGATACAGAATTCTGGTGGTGGGAATTGTGTGAAATTGTACCCCTCCTATTCTATGGTCTTGTCATTGTTTCCATTTTATAAATAAAAATAAACAGTTTGTGGTATTGTCTTTATAGTCTCTAATACTTTTCATAGCTTACTTGACCTACTGATTAACAAAAAGCAAACAAACAAACAAAAAGTGTTGAAAGTCAGCATCTTTCCAGAACTATTCTAATCTGTTCATAGTTTTGGGAAATACTTAGCAATCAAAGCAGATTCGGCCATGGGGTTAGATTATACAGCAAATTAATGTCAGCCCAGGGGAGTTGTTTCGTCACAATAGTTTTGATAAATTAAAAGTAATAAATTCAGTTGATGGATAGGCTGTTGTCATTCTGTGTTGTAGTTGCACCCCTCCCCCCACCCCACCGATCCTGTTACTAATTCTCTTGGGCTTTGTGCAGAGGGGTGAATGCACACATTGCCAGTACCTTCACTTTCACTCCACCTTCCTGGCACATAGCATCTGATTTATAAAAATGGAAAACATAACTTTTCACAGAAGCTTGCTATTCCTTTTTTCAAAGTGTGTGTGTGTGTGTGTGTGTGTGTGTGTGTGTGTGTGTGTGTGTGTGTGTGTGTTTTAATCAGAAGTGGGATTAGTCTAAAATATCGCCTGTCTTTGGCATATGTTCCTTTAGAAAAGCCAGGCGATCCAGCCCTTAATTCCTGGTTAGTAAGATAATACCCATAACTGGGTGTGAGCTTCTAGAGACAGAATACTTTGGCAAAACACATCTCTGACTGAAACCTGATGTGACCCTTGGGACCAGAGAGCCATGAATCGGTCTTGTCTGTGTGGATTTCAGTTTCCTTGCTCAACTAATCATCTTCGTGTCGAAAATGTCTAAAAGAAGCTCCCTGTTAAAATTGTCTGACCTTCCTGGCTCACACATTTGCTTTTCTGTTTGACAGTTTGTCACCTTTGTTCCATGTTCATAGCAGTGGTAGTTGGTGAGAACTTTGGAGTAATTCTCTAAGATGTTCTCTCTCTCTTTTTTTTTTTTTTTTTTGCATTATCTTTATTTACTGGATAGAGACAGTTAGAAATCGAGGGGGTAGGGCGTGATAGAGAGGGAGAGAGACAGAGAGATGCCTGCAACACTGCTTCACCACTTGCAAAGCTTTCCCCCTGTAGGTGGGGACCAGGGGCTCGAACCTGGGTCCTTGATAACTTGTGCGCTCAATGAGGTACGCCACCACCTGGCCCCTAAGATGTTCTCTTTATGACACAGAAAACCCTCTCTGTCTGTGATAGCAAAATCACAACAATGATATTCCAACACGAAGCTGCCAAAAAAGTGAATCTTACACTATAGTATGAACAAAACAATATGGTTTTGTTCTGCTATCAAAGTACATTCTGCGGCAAACGCTAGAAGAAGTACATTCTGATAGCATCACAGTTTCTTACTAATGCTGTGTTTGCTCTAAATTAAACACATGCAAGTTAAACTATTGAAAGCTAGAGAGCTATGTTCCTCACATTCTTATGCTTCAGAAGTTATATTAGGTGCTATTTTTCAGATATTTGTAGTATTATTTTTTATTTTAGTTTATACTAGAACACTGCTCAATTCTGGCTTATGGTGGTACGATGGATTAAGCCTGGGCCTTTGGTGCCTCAGGCATGAGAGTCTCTTTGCATAATCATTATGCTATCTATCCCACCCCTATTTGTACTGTCCTGATTCTATCTTAGTCATTAGTTCTATC
Source organism: Erinaceus europaeus (assembly GCF_950295315.1). Taxonomy (NCBI): domain Eukaryota; kingdom Metazoa; phylum Chordata; class Mammalia; order Eulipotyphla; family Erinaceidae; genus Erinaceus; species Erinaceus europaeus. Next base: position 8,595,662 of record NC_080172.1, read on the forward strand.
AAAAAAAAAAAAAAGTGTATACATTTGCCTCTGGTCTTCAATAACTAAGTATATCAACACCCAGTTGCTATTTTAGAAAAGTGTAATAATTTTTCATCCAGAATAATAACATGGCTATAGAACACTTAAGAACATCGGCTTAAGAAGATTCATCATCTCTGCTACCTGCTGGCTATTTTGACCTAGGTAAATTACTTCATAATACTTAACTTCATATTCCTTCTCTATTAAAGAGGAAAAAAAAATGGCAGGTTCTTTTTTACAGTCTTTTTTCTTCTTGCTCTTTGGTTTTCTCTCATTTTAGTGTTGCTTGAGATTAATATATATGTATATTATCCCATGACAGTAAATGTTTATTTTATTATTAATGGAATTTTATTTGAAACTAACTAATTTACATGTGTAGTTTTATAACCTAGTGCCTTGACACTGAAAGTTCACTGATATTGATCATACAAGATTCTAAAAAATCTCCTAGGAGCTTGTTATTTTTTTTATTCTCAACTAGATTGCAAATGTATGCTGATGGGCATTGTGTATTGCTTGTGAAAAACCTTCCTCAAAATTTCTTTAATTGGTAGTAAAAATTGAGTTAAGAACATACTTCATTGTTTGGGACTTCCATCATGTGAAAATACATTTTCCCATTGATTCTTAGATCAGATGACAACAAAGATTTTTAGACATCATTATTCCAGTAACATGAACCATAGCCTTGATCCTGAATACCAGACCCAATGCATTACATCAATGTCACTGGGAAGCCAGAGGCAGAAAAGACTTGAGAGCTGTTTGTGACTCAATGTTCTCCATAGGGAAAAAAAATAAATAAATAGGAGAGACGTGTGTGTTTATATGACCTATTCATATATACATATGTGACATTTTACACAGATAGCACACACGTCTATTCATATATACATATGTGACATTTTACACCCATAGTACACACATGTCTATTTGTATATACATATGTGACATTTTACATAGATAGTACACACATGTCTATTCGTATATACATATGTGACATTTTACACAGATAGCACACACATCTATTCATATATACATATGTGACATTTTACACCCATAGTACACACATGTCTATTCGTATATACATATGTGACATTTTACACAGATAGTACACACATGTCTATTCATATATACATATGTGACATTTTACACAGATAGCACACACATGTCTATTTGTATATGCATATGTGACATTTTACACAGTACACATGTCTACGCATTTGTACATTGTGCATATGTGATTTTTTAAAATTTCATTTAAAAATATTAAATATTTCATTTTAAAATATAAAATATTTTTATATATTTATTAGTGAATAGAGATGGAAAAATTGAGATGGGAAGAGGGGAAAGAGATAGGGGAAAAAGACAGACACACAACTGTAGCCCTGCTTCAACACTCCTGAAGCTTTCCCCCTGCAGGTGGGGAGCAGGGGCTTGAACCTGGGTCCTTGCTCACTGTAATGTGTGCGCTTAACCAGGTGCACCGCTGCCTGGCTCCATCTGTGTGATTTTATTTTTTTCAGTATTGCCACCACGGTTATCCGGGGGTTCAGTGCCTTACAAGTCCACAGTTTCTAGTGGCAATTACTTAGGCTTTTGCTGTTGATGTTTTCCTTTCTCTCTCTCTCTCTCTTTATTTCTTTCCTTCTTCCTTTCTTTCTTCCCTTTTATTTGAAAGAGAAATTGAGAGGAACAGACAAATAAAAAAGACAAGATGATACAGGGAAGAAGATCAGAGGGCTGTGAACTCAGAATCCATTAGGAGAGTGAAGAGGTAGAAATAAGAGAATTTTGGGAGTCGGGCTGTAGTGCAGTGGGTTAAGCGCAGGTGGCGCAAAGCACAAGGACCAGCATAAGGATCCCGGTTCGAACCCCGGCTCCCCACCTGCAGGGGAGTCGCTTCACAGGTGGTGAAGCAGGTCTGCAGGTGTCTATCTTTCTCTCCTCCTCTCTGTCTTCCCCTCCTCTCTCCATTTCTCTCTCTCCTATCCAACAATGACAACAACAAGAATAACTACAACAATAAAACAACAAGGGCAACAAAAGGGAATAAATAAATAAAATAAAATATTTAAAAAAATTAAAAAAAAAAAAAAGAAATAAGAGAATTTTTTTTTCTTCCTGCCATACCTAAGTGATTGTTATTGTTGTTGAAAGAGGAACCTGTTTTTGCAATGAGAAGTTAAGGCATCTTTCGTGTGAGCATTGATATTGCTCTAAGAGTTCTGCTTTGCTTGGTGTTTCCTGTCTGATAGGTGTAGCAGTTTTATTTACGCCTTTATTTTTGTGTCTGCTCCTCTCTAGGGCCTTATTTGTTTTGTTTGTTTGTTTGTTTTTTGGCCTACATCTTCAGGTTCTTTTAGCTGTAGCCCCCTGTTGTTTTATTCAAATTCTGTCGCCACTAGGACACAATGCAGAAGAAAATATTCTATATTTTTCTGATTAAAACCTTTTAACGAGCCTGATCTTTAGACTGTGGCCATCAAAATATTTTCCTGGTATAAAAGTTTTATTTTTCTCCCCTCTCAGGTAATGTAAGAAGGGTGGAGGGAACAGAGCATTTAACAAAAAAAATCCTTACTTCACTTAATAAAGTAGTTTCTTTTTTCCCAGGGAAAGTCGACTTTTGCTATGGGCAGATTCTGGCCATATTTCATAACGATAGCTCTCCTTCCAACAATCTAAATGTGGAGGAAATCTCTCAGGTGTTCACTAGGAAGACCTGGTGGGGTTCCTGGAGGTCAACTTTAGAAAAGGGTGGGAACTCCCTCCCACCCCCTCAAATTCTGCTGCCAGGAATTCCTCACTCTCAAATTAATCTGCATCCAACCTCCAGCAGTTTATTTGGAATTTCTTTTTTAAAAATTTATTTATTTATAAAATGGAAACGCTGACAAGACCATAGGATAAGAGGGGCACAGTTCCCACCACCAAAACTCCATATCCCATCCCATCCCCTGATAGCTTTCCTATTCTTTATCCCTCTGGGAGTATGGACCCAGGGTCATTATGAGGTGCAGAAGGTGGAAGGTCTGGCTTCTGTAATTGCTTCCCCGATGAACATGGGAGTTGGCAAGTCGATCCATACTCCCAGTCTGCCTCTCTCTTTCCCTTGTGGGGCAGGGCTCTGAGGGAGCTGAGCTCCAAGATAATTGGTGGGGTCCTTTGTCCAGGGATGTCCAGTTGGCATCATGTTAGCATCTGGAACCTGGTGGTTGAAAAGAGAGTTAACATATAAAGCCATACAAATTGTTAATTAATCGTGAACCTAATGGCTGGAATATTGTCGATGAAGCTTTGGGGTCTCCATTTTGGAAATAGCTAGTAGGTCTATTTTAGTTATATTCCAAAGCACCCATGACTTTATTAGTTTTTGCCTGAGCCTGACATTTGGAATTTCTTTTCTTTCTTTTTTTTTTTTTTTACCTCCACGGTTATTGCTGGGCTGGGTGCCTGCACCATGAATCCACTGCTCCTGGAGGCCATTTTTTTCCCCCTTTTGGTGCCCTTGTTGTTGTTGTAGCCTCGTTGTGGTTATTATTGTTATTATTACCATTGTTGATGTTGTTCGTTGTTGGACAGGACAGAGAGAAATGGAGAGAGGAGGGGAAGACAGAGAGGGGAAGAGAAAGACAGACACCCGCAGACCTGCTCCACTGCCTGCGGAGCAACCCCCCTGCAGGTGGGGAGCCGGAGACTGGAACCAGTATCCCCACGCCGGTCACTGCGCTTTGAGCCACGTGCGCTTAACCCACTGAGCCACCGCGGGACCCCAGACATTTGGAATTTCTATTTAAAGGTACCTTCCAGTTTGTACCTCCAGGGGCCTCAACTCTAGGTAAACAGATCTCAGCTGTGACTGTCCAGGTATGGGGAGGAGGGAGTTCTGTCCAGTGTGAATGATCCAATTGGTCCAAGAAAAGTAAATGATTTCTTTCAGTTTTTTTTCTTTTAAGAGTGATGACTTTTAAGTTTTTTCCATGGCATAAATTAAACTAGACATATTTCTCCTATAATACATTTACTTATCACAAGCAGGTGTAGAAATGAAACATTATTTTAGTTTAATTGGTGCAATTAACAGCTGGGGAAATAGTTCAGAATTGGTCTTGCTCAGGCTCCCAGTTTCGTCCCCAGACCCATACCTGCTGGAGTGGTGCTCTGGTTTCTCTCTTCTTGTGTTCGCTTGTCAAAGTCGTGTGTGTGTGTGTGTGTGTGTGTGTGTGTTTTGAAATAAATCTTAAAAACTTAAAAATTTGTACAAGTAAAGATTATAAAATGGCTTTTCATGTACATTGATTTACAGGAATTCTCTGCTAAAAATCCAATCTTCCTTACCAAGGACACTTTAGCTGATACATTATTTAGGCTCAAGTTGGAAGTTTGTTTTATTCCATTAAGAGCAAAAAGTAAGATTTTTCATAATGTTTGATTTCATGTTTAAGAGACCATATAGTGACTTAGAGAACCCAGGTTCTTCTAAATCTATGCAATAAAGAATCCCAAATTCATCAGTTCAATTTTATTTAGTCTAAGTACATTGAACGGGGGCCAGATGGTGGCGCACCTGGTATGTGCACACACTACAGTGTGCAAGGACCCAAGTTCAAGCCCTTGCTCCCCACCTGCAGGGGGAAAGCTTCACAAGTGGTGAAGCAGGCCTGCAGGTGTCTCTCTGTCTCTCTCCTTCTCTGTCTCCTCCTCCCCTCAATTTCCTTCTGTCTCTATCAAATAATTAATTAATTAATTAAACTTTAATAGTCTCTATTTAGAGGCTTGTAATTTTGCTACATTTTAATGGAGATAAAAGTAAAACCTACCGAAATTGAACAGACATAAAACCCAATCAAGTAATAAATTTGTGAATATACTACCTTTTCCTCCAAAGATAATAATTCCATTATTATCATGTCTAAGTAACCGTGGTATTTGTAAAGTCATGTATATTTTTTGGCCATTTTAGAGTGGGATTATTTACTGTCTAATGTTTACTATTGTGAGAGTTTTAAAAAAGTATTCTAGGTATTAGATGTTAGTTGCATATTTTTATACATTTTTCCTCCAGTCTATGGCTTGCTTTTTTATCTTTGTAACATAGTTTTTTATAGCTCAAGAGATTTACATTTGATGCTTTTGTTTTTGAAAGTTTTTTGCTGGATTAAAAAGAAGTGCTCTTTTTTGTTTCTTGCATTGTAAGCTTACCATTCCATTATATTCTACTTATCATTTTAAAAATATATATTGTCTTACTAGAAAGAAAAGTATATATACATATTTAAATTTATGTTACCTTTATATAAATATTGTCCCTATATTTTGTGTGGGCTTATAGATACATTTTTTTCTTTTTGTAGCAAAACTAGTGAAGTTTGTAGAGAAAAAAAAAACGTTAATAACTTATCATAGAGCTGCACCCATTTTAAAGGTATTTTTTGGAGATGGCAAAAGTAGTGTCTGACGAGTAGTAAGACACAATGCCTTTCTGAGATTCACAGTGCTTATTTGCTTTTTAGCTTTATAGAACCAGTATTTCCCAAGTAAGTCTGAATTTAGGCACTTTTTAAAGCAGTGTCTCATGGAATTATAAGAAATAATAGCACAGAGCAATTGATGATTATAATTGTTACTGTATCTAGCTAGAACCCCCAGAAGAATTGAAATTGGTTTTCTGAAGATGAATTCAATGTTTTGTAATATTTATTCCCTATAAGTCTAAGCTCCAAAATATAATTTGGGGAAAAAACTTTAAATATTGGTTTGACTGTCCCATGTTTGCCTTACAGTAATGAAATAGTATTTTATTTCAGATAAATGTTTTAAATACTTCTTTATTTCTAAGGTTGATGAAATGATTTAGTTTCTTTTTGTAGAAAAGATCAATTTATACTTATGAAACTTCAGTACAGCAATGCCCTTTATTCCCATTATTTCAGGCTAGTTAACATCCCAATGAATCAAATGTACAGTCAACATCTTCCATTTTCTACTTAGTTGTTTGCGCAGTAGCTTATTAATTAAATCATTTGTTTCATAATTCACAATTTAGTCAAATGCATGTCTTTACTCATTTTCTAGTGTAGATAGAGAAGAATTGGATTTCTCTTAATAGAAAAAAAACTTAAGTGTTTATTTTATTGTATATTTAATGGCAGAATTAAAGTGATCTTTTGAAACTCTAATATATATTTGGCTAGAAGTAGCCCCGTTTCAATAAACAATAGAAACAACAATGAAAATTATTGTAGGCCTGTTTCTTGCTCAATGTAATTTTATTTAATAATTATAATTTAAGATGTAAATGAGGTTGTGGAACTCCATGTTTCCCAGGCAGTAAATCTCCCCATGGTTATATTCCCAGGCCACCATAGGAGAGACTCTGTGTCTCTTGTTATGGGCCAACTACAAGATGTTTTCTTACTCTTTCTTGTTACCAATCATATTTCTCTTATTTCTACCACTTCTCCTTTCTCCTTTCTTCCCTGCACAAAGATAATAGTGCTCTTTTCTATGACCAAACCATTGTAAGTTCATCTAACACTGAACAGAATCAACAGATTACTATTAGTAGCTTTGTTTTTTTATTAGTGATTTAATATAGATTTACAAAATTACGTATCAACAGGGATATAATTCCACACCGTTCTCACAACCAGAGTTCTGACTCCCCAGTCTGCCCACTGCAAGCTGCTGCAATTCTCCTAAAGTTGCAGACATGGGCCAACCATCATCTCTACAACTGTCTGTCTGCATTTGCACATAATTGCTCCCTTTTTCTTCTTGGTCCAATCCTTTCTTACCCTCCAGGTCACTCATGACATCATTACTACATCCAAATGTTCCTCTCCTTTCCCTCCTCTCTTTCTGGGTGCTGGTGGAGCTAGAGTTCAGAGCCCTCTTATCCTCTTCCTCCTACCACTTCTCCCCTGCTGGGAGTATGGATCAAGGTTGTTTTGGGGATGCAAAAGTCAGGATGGAATCATGGTAGCATTTGTAACTTGGCATCTGGAAGGTGGCAGGACATAAAGTGAGACAAAATGGCTAATGAAGAGGAACCATAAAGTCGGAACAGAGCAGATGAGATTAGGGATCTTAGGCTATTAATAGCATTGTATGAATTAATACTTGTGATATTCATACTTGTGTTTAAAAGATCATTTATGAAAAATAAAGCACAAGTAGCCAGGGAGGTAACTCAGCAGGTAAAGTGCAGGACTTGCTATTAAAAACATGCAAAATTAGGGGTGGATAGGCAGCATAATGGTTATACAAAGAGATTCTCATTCCTGAGGCTCCAAAGTTACAGGTTCAATCCCCTGTACCACCATAAACAAGAGCTAAACAGTGCTCTGGTATTAAAAAAAAAAATCTGGGTGTATATATATATATATATATATATATATATATATATATATATATTATGTACACATATTTGTACATGTATAAATTAATGACTCATATACATAATTTTACTTTTACTTTAGTAATAATTCTTACTTCAACCACTGCTATTTTTTAATGTTTTTTTAGAGCGAGAAATTTGGGGGAGGTGAGGGACATTATTAAATATAGTGAACAAATCTTTACATCTGTCTAGACAGGTAAGTAGAAAGATAAACAGATAAATAATTATTTTCAGGAATTCATGGCACCATGTTGTTTTCAACGGGTTATGTTGTTTTCGCCGGGCTGGCTTCACAGGCGGGTAACAGACGACCAGGGACTCATGGTTGAGCTGTAGGCAGTATCTCTTTATTCATGCAGGACGCAGCACAATCTAAGACGAGCTAAGCTAAACTCAAGTACTCTAAAACTCACAATGCTGTCTTTATTTATACTTGCCAAGTAGGGTGGAAACAGGATGTGACATAGAGAGGGTGGAGAGAAAAGTGACTGGTGAAAATCAGAGAGTGTGACAAGGAGGGGGCAGAGCAGGCGAGAATCCTATCACTGAACCACCAATGCCCTGGAGTGCTTTATGTAAATGTAAAAGTGATTTATGTAAATAGACCAAAGCTTTGAATGGGATTAAATCTATCCCTATACAGGCATATGGTTAAGCAGAAGCCAGGGGGAGCTGGCATACTATCCAACAGCACCAATTATCAATATTTCTATTTTTAAGATACATATTATATATTTGTGAAACATATGTTACAGATATATTTATTTATGGAAGAGGAATATGAGAGCACTGCTAAACTCTAGCTTACGGTGGTGCTAGGATTTGAACCTGGGACCCATGAGGCCTCAGGTATGTAAGTTGTTGCTCTAACCTGTTGAACTAACTCTATATCCATCAAAGATTCTGATGTTGGATGCTAACAGGTACCTCAGGCAGTCAAAATAACTACTACAAGTAAAACAAGCAAAGTGTAGATTTCCAGCTACAAGTATCAATGGGGTCAACAAATTAACTCACTTAGATAAAATGCTGCTTTGCCATGAGTCCAGCCCAGGTTTAAGCACAGCCCCAACTGCATTGAGGGAAAATTCTTTGCTGTGGTTTCTTTCACTCTCTTTCTGCCTCTATTATTTAAAGAGAAAAAAAATCAGTGACTTGAGTGAAAGTAAATATATATACATATATATATATATATATTTAAATCTCAAATCTTTTAGTATCCTATATTTATCACGAACATTCAAGAGAAAATAGACAGTAGGTATTAATTACAATAATTATTTTATCAGAGGGTCATTTTTCATTGAGTATCATGTATTTTCTTTCTTGTATTTCATTTTCTTTTCTCTTCTTTTCTTTTCTTTTTTCTGCCACCAGTGTTATTACTAGGGCGTAGTGCCTGCACTATGAATCCACTGCTCCTGGCAGCCATTTTTTTTCTGTTTTATTGGATAAGACAGAGAGAAATTGACAGGGGAGTGGAGATAGAGAGAGAGAGAGAAAGATAGATACCTGCAAAACTGCTTCTCCACTTGTGAAGCATCCCCCTGCAGATGGGGAGACAGGGACTCACACCTGAATGCTAGTGTTTAGTACTACATATGTTTAACTGGGTATGCTACTGCCTGGGCCTTCCATGTATTTTCTAAAGCATTTCCTAATGTTTCAAACTGAGAAAAAATTTTCTCTGTGTGTAATTTACTTTACTTCTGTGCCATAAACTATTGCATATCAAAAGATGCCTTTAGAAAAGGCATACACCTCTATCATCTAGAGCTTGTGTATTAGAGAAATAGCTTACAGAAAAAAAACCTGCCAGGACCAGCAAGAGAGCTTGCCTGAAGGCGCCTGCTTTGACATGCCTACAACCCAGGTTCAAGCCCTAGTATCTGTCACTCTAGGAGAAGCTTTTGGTGTTCTGATGTCTTTCCCTCCCCACCCCCATTCCCCAGTCTCTTTGTGTCTTTAACTGCCTCTATATATCTGAGAAATCCTTAATGGGAAAAGAAAGCCTGACATGTATAAAAATAGTTGCACACTGTGGCATATTCAAAGAGAGAAGCAAAAAAGTAAAATAATTAGGAAGGTTGACAGGCTGGTAATATTGAAATTGCATGTCAACGGAAGCAACAGATTTTTAGCTTGAGCCATCCCTGAATAGAATTAATGACATATGCAAAGGGTCAAAGGTGGGAAGCAACAAGGTATAGTTGACTGGTGCCAGAGATCTAGCAGAAGAGAGATGATTGGACCTGTCTGCTAAGGGCGTGTGTAACTATAGGCATGGCAAAAGGGGATCAGACAGAGCCTGGAGGCCCTTGGGTTTTATCCTTCATGCTTTGAGAATTTTACAAGACTTTAAGCAGAGTGAATTTGGTTATTTTATTTATGCTCGGAGAGGATCACTTTTTCTGCTTTGTAGTAGACTGAAAATGGGCAGGAATGAATTCTGAAAACCCACTTAGAGACAGTTGTGATACAGATGAGAGATGAAAGGGAGAATATGTTGTCAGAAGCACGATACTTTGAAGCTTTCCAGTGGAAGATAAGAGAGAAGTGGCAAATGAGACTGACCCCAATTCCTCTTCCTTCTTAGCTCTCCTTTCCAGGTAGCAACTGGTGATAAAGCATTGCTTTATGCCAAACTTTAAATTATATAATGACAAATCTCTCTTGGGTTGTACTTTATTTGATGTTATATTTGGAACTTTTCCAAAAAGATTGACAGAGACAGTGTGTAAAATCCCTCAGAGCCACTTTTCTCCCTTTGTCTGTTCTATTCATCTTATGCTAACACTAATTTATTTCAGCATACCCTTTTGCTCTGAATGAACAGCAGTTGCTTTTATCTTCATTGTAACACTTTTTCACGGGACATTCAGATGAAAATTAAATCAGTAACATGAGGGCTGGCAGGATAGTTCAATAGGATTGTACACTTGCTTTATCATAACATGCTCCAAGTTTGAGCTCACGTCCTCACTGCACTGAAGGAAGTTTCAGTGCTGTGGTGTGTCTGTCTGTCTGTCTGTCTCTCTCTCTCTCTTTTTCTCTCTCTCTCTCTCTGAAAATGGTGACCTGGAGCAGTGAAGCCCCAGTGATGCCAAAAAAGAAAAAAAAATGACATGAGAAATCATTTTTTGAGCAATGATATGCCATTATGAAATTCTTACGATAGGTGTTCTTAGCACTTTAATTTACTCTAGTAAGCTGATGATCTATTTAAATTGTAGTTTGAATCAATAATTTAAAAATTCTAGATGAGTTTCTTTTATCTAGACTACTTGTGATACGTAAAAGTATTGTGTAGGGCTGGAAGGTAGATAGATCCCTGATAGAGTCTGCATGTTGCCATACATGAAACCCTGGGTATTAGCCCTGGTACCATATGAACACACTATGAACTAGAAGAAGATAAATGGATTGATGGTGCATTTCTATGTTGTCTTATTCCTCCCTTGCCCCATTGAAGAGAAAAGGAATGAAAAGGCTTACCCAGGAACAATGGTATCATATGTAGGCAAAACCAAGTGTCACACTTTAAAAAAAAAAAGATTAATTTGAATTTTTCTCATTCAAGTAGTTGAGCATACATGCACTTTTATGGGTTACAAATTTCAATCTCAATGGAAAAATTAAAAAAATTTGTTTAGCATTTGCCTTTTTGTAATTATAAGTTGATTTTTTTCAAAACTTTGTGTATTTTCTATGACTATAGAGTGAATACACTAATATTTAATTAATTGTGCTTATTCATAACAATGGAGACTGGTTGTGAAGAAGTACCTACTAAAGACCTACAAACATTAAACTTCAGGTCATACTAGACTGTCTTAAAAATTTATCTGGCGGGCTGGGGGATAATTCCCCCAGCAGAGGGAACACCTTTCCATGTGCAAGAACCCAGGTCTGAACCCAAGTATCACATAAGAGCGCCCGGTAATGCTCCAGAGAGTAGAGAGCTATGCCACAATATCTCTCTCTTTCATCTGTCCCTTCTTTCCGCCTTCTTTTTCTCTATCTGAAATAAAAATAATGCAGTAGTGGAATGATGTGTGCATACTTCCCAGCAGAGCAAACTAAGTCAAGTAAACTTCCTGGAAAATGTATTAATGTACATTAAAGTACAATAGAAATGTGTAGACTAAAATTAAGTATATAAATCATGCTGATATAAAATATAAACATTATATAAAAGATTTCGTTTGTGATAATGCAGACAAAAGACACCACTGGTCAGTCTCTTTTTTTCTTGTGGTCTTGAAGATGTTTGCCTTAAAGGTGGACTCTTACATCTACTTTGGCATCTATGGATGCATCCACTATTCACCAAAGAATTCTTTAATGAGAAGCCAAGTGGGCTGGGTGGTGGTGCACCTAGTTGAATGCATACATGACCTTGTGTAGGGACCAGGTTCAAGCCTAAGGTCCCCACCTGCAGGGGGGGAGTTTCACAAGCAGATATACAGCTCTCCCTCTCCCTCTCCCCCCCCCTCTCTCCTTCTCTCTCTCTGCCTCTCTCTCTCCCTTCCTTCTCCCTACCCCTCTCCCTCTGCACCTCCACCTTCCCTCTCAAGAAAGACCTGATTTCAGGAAAAATAACTCATAAAGGTTCTTGGATAATTTTTTAAAAGTATCAAAACAAAATAATAATAATAGTAAGTACTATTATATATTTACAATTTAACAACTTTCCAAAGTACTTCATCTGTATCACCTCATTATGTCCTTTGACTTATTCTGTGGTAGTCATCTAGTTTCCTTTCTCTTGAGGATACTGAGCCACAGAGCATCACAGATAGTAAGTGTTAAAAAAGTGAATCTACTTCTCAACACTATTGAATCAAACTTTGCCTAACACTGTAGTGCTGTGTCAGCACTAAAGGAAGCTGCCATGCTCAGCTTTGGCTGATGGTGGTACAGGATTTTGAACCTGGGACTTTGGAGCCTCATGAAACAGTGTCTCTTTATATAACCATTATGCTATTTGCCCCCACCTTTAAGGGATAGGTTTATTTATTTATTTATATTTTTTATTTATAAAAAGGAAACATTGACAAATCCATAGGATAAGAGGGGTACAACTCCACACAATTCCTACCACCAGAACTCTGTATCCCATTCCCTCCCCTGATAGCTTTCCCATTTATCCCTCTGGGAGTATGGACCCAACGTCATTGTGAGATGCAGAAGGTGGAAGGTCTGGCTTCTGTAATTACTTCCCCGATGGACATGGGTATTGACAGGTCTATCCATACTCCCAGCCTGTCTCTCTCTTTCCCTAGTGGGGTGGTGTTCTGGGGAATCGGAGATCCAGGACACATTGGTGGGGTTGTCTGTCCAGGGAAGTCTGGTTGGCGTTAAGCTAGCATCTGGAACCTGGTGGTTGAAAAGAGAGTTAACATACAAAGCCAATCAAACTGTTGACCAATCATGGACCTAAAGGCTGGAATAGTACAGATGAAGAGTTGTGGGGGTCTCCACTTTGTAGATAGCTAGTTAGGCATATTTTAGTTATATTCCAAAGGCCTGTGGCTATACTAGTAGTTTTTTTGTTTGTTTGTTTGTTTTTTTGGCCTGAGCCTGACATCTGATATGCAGGTGGATCCTAATTATTGTCTGGGGAGATGATGTCATGGCTGACAGAAGGACCAGAAAGCTGGATCAGGGAAGAGAGTAGCTCCCGAATATGGGAAAAGTGTATAAATATTGTTGACTGTAAACCCCATCGATATGATCTGATCTGGGGCCCATATTCAGCTTAGGAGCCTCTGTGACCTCTGTGTCCCTGTAGATCTGAGCTCACATTCTGTGGTCATGAGTAGGAGTGTTACAAGCTGCCCCAATTTCAGGACCCATCTTCCTCAGGTGTAGCATAGAGTATGTTGTCCAGCCTGCCTTCGGAGGATGGAACATTCTCTACCATTGTTGATCCAAGTTGAGGACAAGGTCCTATGGGGGCCCACAAAGGGGTCTATTGTGTTGTTCCCGATAGAAATGACCAGTAACAATGGAGAGAGGGATTTATTCAAGGTCTAGGCCCATCATGTCTGTTTGCGAATCTTAGGACTCCTCGATTAGGGCCCCAGCTGATAGAGTGACCTGATAGTGACTAAAGAGTCATCATTAAAGTATGCCAGTCTCTTGCTCTTATTCAGCTTTTGCAGTCCTTTCTTTGATGAGGTTAGCTTTGGAGTGAGTGGTAGAACTATAATAGGAAGTAGCTAAGGAGGGTATTTAAGTCTATGTAGACACTATTTCATCATGAACTTCATACTGACTCACTACAGACTATTGTGTATTTTTGCTTTCAGGTATATATTTTGCCCTGATTTATGGATACATGTGAACATATGCTCTATCTCAAGGGACCTTGTCTATATCTAGACATATATATATATTAATATTATTATTATTAATATATATTAAAACATATATATATAGATAGATATATTAAAACATATATAGATATATGTTTTTCGACTTTGTTAGGAAGTGAACCTCCTGGAATGGAATTAGAGAATACTATGAAAGGAAAGGTCTCACCCAAGTAATGAGGCTGAAGGGTTGACATTCCACACCTGACATCTCTGAACACAGTCTGAAGTGAAGCATGCTGAGGTGGTATTCCTTGCGTTGATAAGTTTGGGATCAGCAGATGCAATATCATTTGTTATGAATTGAGAGAAGCATGCATGAAAGTGAGCCCCACCCTAGAGGTTCCAGGACTGGGAGAAATATAGGCTCTAAAGAGGAAGCGGGAGGTTCCTGCTGTCTTAGGGTTTAAGAAGACAATAGATAGTTATTGCTATAATCACATTATTTGGCAATTGGGTTAACTTTGAAACTCCTTTGTTAGGATTTGCTGCATCATACACAACATCACCATAATTTATGTCCTTTGAAATTATTTGTATATAGCTGTGCCACCAGTTGCTTCTGTTCTCCCTGGTCTAGGCTTTTGAGAGAGTCAACATATCAAAGACTCAGGCTATGTATTAAAAATACTCAGTCTGTGATTTAATAAGTTTGAGACATTCAATTTTCCCCTTCCATATTTATTAAATAGTGATTTATTTATATGACTAAAAATTGATAGGAGTATACATAAACACCATTCCCACCACCAAAAGACTGTGTCCCATCCACTCCTACACACACACACACACACACACACACACACACACACACACACACACACACACACACCACCCCATGAAGCTGAACATCCACTCTCACCCTCAACCCAGGGTTTTTACTTTGGTGCCCTACTCCAAATTCAGTCAAATCCTGTTTTGAGTTTCCCTTTCTGTTATTCTTTCTTAACTTCTGTTTATGAGTGGGATCATCCCAAACTTACCTTTATCTTTCTGACTTAGCTCACTTAACATATACAAGTCAGTATACCAGTCTTTCACTTCTTTTGTCAGCTTTATGCCTAGGTATTTTATTAATTTTGCTGCAACAGTGAATGGGAGTGATTTCTGGATGTCTTCTGCAGATTTGGAGTTTGAAGGGATAGATTTTTATGCACGGATTTTTATCATTGTAGATAAAATTAAAGAAAAACAAACATTTGTTAGAAAATTGTATAATTTGTGAAATAACAAAAAAAGTTGGTGACTGTCATTTTTTCAGTCTCTAAGAATTTATAGATTTCTTTTTTAATTTTGTATTCTTTAATGATGGTTAACAAGATTAAATTTCTTATTATCAGCAATATTTAGTTGGGACTTGGCAGTGGTACACTAGGTAGAACATACATGTTATAATTCTCAGGGACCTAGGTTCCCACATGCAAGGGGGAAGCTTCTCTAGTGGTAAAGCAGTATTGCAGGTCTTTCTCTCTCTCCCTCTTACTCCCCCCCTTACCTCTCAAGTTCTTTCTGTCTCTTCAAATAAACTATTAAAAAGAATGCTTTAGTTATAATTGTATTAGTACAGTAATAACATATAAGGACAATAAGTAGGAGGCATAATTTATAATACTTTAAATTATAAAAGAGGGAGATTATTTTTATGGTAAATAGAACAAAAATGACCTTTTTTTTATACCATTATAACTTGTGAAAAATTAAGCATAATCTAGCCAAAAAAAAAAAAACAACTACAAGTAACACAATAGAAAATTCAATAAGAGAGACAAAGCATACCACATAGCCTACTTACATTTATTTAATTTATGTGGAGTAAATTGTTTTGGAGAATGGAGAGTTTGAGGTAATGATCCAAATGAGTATAATTTCAAGTTCAAGAAATGGTTACAAATATAATTAAAGGGAACTTTGATAATATTAGCAGATGACGCATGGCATATAAATAATTTGAAAATATAGTCAAACTAATTACTTTGAACTCAACTACTGTCAACCTTGATTAAGAGACATCATTGGCACAAGGAAGAGATAGAAATGAATCCACAGATTACTGAGAATTATGGTTAAAACTAGCTCAACACAGTATAACACAAAATAAATGAATTAGTAATCTAACATTGCAAAAACAGACCACAGATAGTATCCTCAAGTGTAAAGAAACAAAAGAGCTTTGATTTACGATCAAATAAATTGACCATAAATGCCAGGTTATTAAACAACTTAGTAAAGGAATTGATGAACTTCTAGTCAGACAGAGATGTGTACCTCCTTTCCTTTGTGTTTTCCCTCACCTAAATGCAATGAAGGTTTTTCACATATGTGCTTTACCAGGTACACCACCATCTGACTCCCAATCAAAGTTTTTGAAATTATCCACATATAACCTTATTTCAAATATAATTCAATAAATGAGAATGTTTTAGAAAATACCTAAACAGTGCCTGGGGTGTGTTGGGAATTATGAGAATACGGTAGAGCTTGGCACCTCCCCCCCCATTGAAAAGTGAGGGCCTGAGGGCCACGACCAATCCTATCAGTCTCTCTCTACTATGAGGTGGAGCAAGGAAGGACACAGCCTCCAGAATCTGCCCCGCCTATCAGCCTCCCTGCCTCACAACAGCCCACTCCCTTTCACTGTTTAGCCTGAAAGTCCCCTCCCTACTTCCCCACCCATTCCATTCCTTTGATCATATCTGATCTGTCTTCTCTCTGCCCTCAGGACCCCCCCCTCTGGCTGCTGGTTACTGATAACCTTGCTTTCTCGTTCCTTTAACCCATTAAACCTCTTGCTCAACAGTTACTGGAAAAGTCCTGACTCTTCCCCAGACCCTTTACCTCCCTACCATATATGGTGTACACATGTCACTTCCTCCTGCGACCCCTTATAAACCCTGCTTTGCTGTTCAATAAACGGATTTGTGCATGAAGCATTCCCCTGGTGATCTCTGGTGTTGCCTCTTGCTCCATAGGGAAAGATCCAGTCGCTCACCCCTGCTGCCCTGGGACATTCCTTCTGGGCCCCCCGCATCTGGGTGCAACAGAGTGGGTAAGCCCTAAAGTTTTTGCCTGGGAAGAGGCCTCCCCACCCAAGAGTCCAACAGGGATAGATAGCATAATGGTTATGCAAAGAGACTCTCATGCCCGAGGCTCCAAAGTCCCAGGTTCAGTCCTCCACACCACCATAAGCCAGCGCTGGGCAGTGCTCTGGTTAAAAAAAAAAAAAAAAAAAAAGGGAAATATATATATCTGAGCAAGATATTTTTATATGAGGTCAAGTCAGAGCAAAAAAATTATACTAATAAGACATGCATGTTTGTAATTTAATAAAATGAATAGTATATTATGCCTAATGAATTGTAGTTTTATATTAATATAAATATTTTTTAAAGCCCAGGTTTTTTGTACAAATAACTAAAATGCACAGGAGAGCATAAAAGTAAAGGTTCATTAATGAGATAATCTGCAGAGGTTTTCTTTTTTTTCTTTTTATTTATTTATTTTTTTAACCAGAGCACTGCTCAGCTTTGGCTTATGGTGTTACAGGGGATAGAACCTGGTACCACAGGGCCTCAGGCATGAGCATCTGTTTGCCATAACCATTATACTGTCTCTCACTCCCTGCAATAATTTATGATAATTTAATATCAGGCAAAAAACCATATTTCTTTGGAAAATACTTACTGAAATAAAAGTGTTATAAAATGTTTGGCTTATAGACCCTGCATTGAAATATATTATTTTGATTTACAAAACCCAGACTAATAACCTTTCATTTCTATATGTTATAATCACTGTTTTTTCCTTATGCCAGCTTGGGAAAATATGCAACATGGTTTTATTATCAGTGCCGGTTCATAGTGTCTTCTCAGTCGCGGAGAGGTCTTAGTGTATTGTTGGCTTCACCCTCCTGAATCACCTCTGTATGCCTCTGCTGAATGTTGTACTCCCTGAGTGAGCCGCCAGCTTAATTATGCAAAATCTCAATAATTAGAAATTCAAGCAGAATTAATTAAAATAAACAAGACCTTAGGGTTCCCCTCCTTTTTTTAAATGATGTTCAAAAATGTCAGAATAATTTCTTTAGAGTCACACACACAGAACATTGGTGAATGATTCTCTGTATGACCACTTGAAGACTGTTCAAATTTTGACCTGCAACCTTTCTTAATTAAGACAAGGAGATAGAAGGATATATTTTAGATGTGTCACTTGTGCTTAATTAGCCAGGACTAAAAAAAAAGAAAATCAAGTAACCATGCCATTTTTATCCCTGAACATCTCAGCTAATTTTCTACTAAAGGCTGAGAGCTACTAATGAGTTGAAACCATGTGCTTTCATCACACGTTGTTATGAAGCCCATATAGACTGATGCTCATTCAGTGCAGTCCTGTGCACTCAGGAGAATTCAGGAAATCAGTTGTTATTGAAAGACTCATCACATTAAAATGTTTCATGACTCATTAGACATTCCTGTCTTCATCTCATTTCAGACATGAAAAACAGAGCATTTCAGTACATGAAATCATAGGACATTGTTGAACGTGGATCCACGTTAAACTTTCTAGTCATATTTATTTTCATTTTATTATTTTTTAAATTTGTTTTCTTATTGTCTTGCACAAAAAGTCTGTCTCTCCCAGTGGCCATGTTTTTCCTCTTTTAATTTTTCTTTATTTTATTTAACAGGACAAAGAGAAACTGAAAGGAAAGAGAGAGAAGAGAGGGGGAGGGAGGGAGAGGAAGAGAGACACCTACACACCTGCAGCATACTTCCTCCTGCCAGGCTGCCTCGCTGCAGATGGGGAGAAGGAGCTTGGACCCAGATCTTTCTTGGTAATGTGTGTGCTCTACCAGGTGTGTTACCATCCAGTCCCTCTAATCACATTTTTTAAAATATTTATTTTTATTTATTTTCCCTTTTGTTGCCCATGTTTTATTGTTGTAGTTATTATTGTTGTTGTTATTGATGTCTTCCTTGTTGGATAGGAATGGAGAGAGAAGGGGAAGACAGAGAGGGGGAGAGAAAGACAGACACCTGCAGACCTGCTTCACCACCTGTGAAGCGACTCCCCTGCAGATGAAGAGCTGGGGGCTCAAACCTAGACCCTTACGCTGGTCCTTGTGCTTGGTGCCACGTCTGCTTAACCCACTGCGCTATCGCCTGACCCCCTCTAATCACATTTTTAAGCAGAATCAAGTTCACTACTACTACTACTAATAATAATAATAATAACCTCTCCGATAGGTAAATGTCTTAAGATTGTGGGGTTTATTCTTTTTTTTTTTTTTTTGTCTATCATTTTTTTTTATTGTTGTTGTGGGGTTTATTCTTAAAGAAGATTGATTTTTTTAAAGTGCCAAATGATTAAGATTTTATTTTAGTGAGAATTGTTTTATAATCAGTCACCACCTGTACTATAGAAATGGCCTGAAGCAGTCTCAGCCATTTTTGAATCATAGCACTTGACATAGGATGGATTTTTCCAACTAAATAAGCAGGTAAGTGGTATGAATGGAAATTGATGTCAACAAAACCACAACAGCCATGCCCCTCCCTGATTCATTGACAAGAAGATTAGGCAACAGGCATCCGCATCACAGCAGAACAGTGTCAACTTCTGTTGAGGACAATGTCTTTGACAGAGATGCTGGAAAGCCTGACTCATCTCTGTGGCTTCTTTTCTTTCCTAAGGCACAAAATGCAGAACAGAGAACAAAATGAAGAGAAAAAGAGTGGGAAGGAGAAAGAGAAATTGTGTAACTTGTGTATTTCAGAACTTTACTCTTTTGTCAAACTTCATTTCTGTGGGAATCAGTAGTCAGAGTCACTTATAAATAATTTTAATAAATAAATAATATTTTGCCAGAGTGAAAACACCTGCTGCCTTCATTACCTCCTCATTCTTATTTAGTCTAGCTTATCATTTGAGGGGATGTTGAAAAGAGATGTCTAGGGCTAAGTAATAAATGCTTAATTGAATTTATGGCTCCCCATTTTAGACCATTCTGCATAGCTGCTAAGCTTATTAGGTTTAGGTCTAAGCACCAAGGACTACTAAGAACTTTTACTGTAAAGGTTAGAATTGCCTCTAACTTGTAGAGATGTGAACACATGTGTACAGTACCATAGGCCCTAGCCTATATTTAGGATCTGTAACTTTGTTGAACACCAAGCGAGCCAAAATGGAAACGGGTAGTGTTGCTTGTGTTAGGAAAAATCTCATCAGGCAAAAGAAGTTGGGAGGTTGGCATCTCAGGGTTGGCATCTCCAAAGACAGTTTGCAGCAAAAACACAGTAGCAGCATTGCTTGGCGTGATGGCAGGGGTGGTTATCAGTTGAGTTGAGACCAACGGGGGTAGCATATTTACCCTTTACTGCTTGTGCATATTCTGTAACAATGGCTGTCTTGAGCTCCATGGAATTCCAGACAGAGAAATCCAAATAACCTAATTTTGACTTAACACTGACAATGAAAGTTCTACTTTGACTTTGTGAAGAAGGTATTTATGAAGCATGCAGTATGTTCTATGTCTTACTAAAACTTGTTTTCCTTTCTCTGATTGCATTTCATGAAGTTCAACAATTGTATCCGATGTGTTTTGGGAGACAAAAGGAGGAAGTAGTTTTAAGTGAAGGTTTTCCTCCTGCCACTTCTCTTTCCTTTTCAGAGCAGTTCAGCTTTTATTGTTTTGCTTGTTGGATCATATTTATTTGATGAATGTGTTTCACCAATATGTTAAAGTTTGATTTCAATTTTTATTAGTGATTTAATATTGACTTATCAAATTATGGGACAACAGGGATATAATCCCACACCTTTCCTGCCACCAGAGTTCTGTGTCCCCAACCCCTTCATTGGAAAATGCAGTGGCTCTCTCAAAGGCACAGATATGGGTTTACTATTATTTCTATAACTATCTATATTTATGTATACTCACCCATTTTTTCTATGGTCTCGCCTTCCTTTCCTTTCTAAGTCATAACCTACACCTGTTGCTACTTCTCAATGACCTTCTTTCCCCCTCTTTTCTCTCTGGGTCTTGGAATCTTGATGGAAATGGAGTTCAGAGCTCTCTGGTTATCTTCCCCTAACAATGCTCCCCTCCTCGGTATATGGACCACCATTATTCTTGGGGTATAGAAAGTGGAAGTTCTGGCTTCTGTGATTGCTTCTCCACTGGACCTGGGCATGGATAGGTTGATTCATACCTCCAGCTTGTTTCTATCTTTCCCTAGTGGGGTAGGATCAACGAGATGTAAAGAATGTGATAAGAAAAAAATTCTCCTTGCACTAAGTTTCATTGTTCTTGTATCATATTTTCATATTTACTCTGTGTACTTTTTTTTGTAGCAGACAGAATAATGCTCTCTCCCACTCCTCAAAGATGTCAAATTCCAAATGTCTGAAGTTGCACTATGTTACCTCCTACCTTGACATGTAAATGAGGAACACCTAGGTGATAGACAATGATACTCCAACGATATCCAAGTATTCATACTTGAAACATGTGAATGTTACCTTATATGGTAAATGACTTGCAGCTGTAATTAAATTAAGGCTATTGATATGTGGGAGGGGGGAAAGATAGCATAATGGTTATTCAAAGAGACTCTGATGTTTGAGGCTCCAAAGTCCTAGGTTCAACCCCCACACTACCACAATGTCTGAATGGAACAGTGCTCTGGTGGGGAGAGGGGGAAGGGAGAAAGAAAAAAAAAAGAAAAAAAACTAAAAGGGAATATTGAGATTGTAGAAATGATCCTGAGTTATCCAAGTAAACTCTAAATATAATTGCAAATATCTTTAATTGGGAGGAACAATGGTATTCTAGACAGAAAGAGAAAAGCTATGTAATAAAAGCAAATCAGAGAGAAGGCACTAAGCTTCTGCTTTTGGATGTACAGGAAGAGGATATGAGTCAGGGAATCCAAGACATTTAGCACTAGACATTAAAAAAAGCAAAGAGATGGATTCACTCCCGGCCTCTGGAGGGAACGTAACCCTATCAACACCTTTTTGAGGACCTATAAGACTTTTTTGTAGCCTCTGGACAGAATGAGAATAAAATTCTGTTGTATAGTTATCAAGTTTGTCATAATTTAGCCACCAAAAAATGAACACAGAGATGCATTAGGTGCTCACACAAGCACTGGTGAGACTGAACTGGACTGGAGGAATAGTTACTCAGGCTGCCACTGGAACATAAATAGTATCTGCATAACTTGAATTCAGTTGCCACAATTGTCCTTTGAATGCCAGCATCAAAACTGAATGGCTATGGCAATATGTTTCCTCCCCTTTCCTCAAAATTTAAGTTGTCTCTTCATGCCCATAAAAATGTTATGCGAGGGAGTTGGGCAGTAGCGCAGCAGGTTAAGCTCACATGGCGCGGAGTGCAAGGACCAGTGCAAGGATCCCGGTTCGAACCCCTGGGTCCCCACCTGCAGGGTAGTTGCTTCACAAGCAGTGAAGCAGGTCGGCAGGTGTCAAGACAGACACCTCTCTGTCTTCCCCTCCTCTCTCGATTTCTCTCTGTCCTATCCAACAACAACAGCAATGACAACAGTAATAATGAGAACAACAAGGGTAACAACAAGGGCAGCCAAAATGGGGAAAATGTCCTTCAGGAGCAGTGGATTCATAGTGCAGGCACCGAGCTCCAGCGATAACCCCGGAAGCAATAAAAAAAAAAAAAAGGAAAATGTTATGCAAGGGAATCAGGCGGTAGCACAGTGGGTTGAGTGCAGGTGGCGCGAAGCTCAAGGACCAGCATAAGGATCCCTGTTCGAGCCCCCCACTCCCCACCTGCAGGGGAGTCGCTTTACAAGCGGTGAAGCAGGTCTGCAGGTGTCTATCTTTCTCTCCCTCTCTTCCCTCCTCTCTCGATTTCTCTCAGTCCTATCCAACAACGATAGCAACAACAGTAATAATAACAACAAGGGTATGAAAAGGGAAAATATAGCTTCCAGGAGCAGTGGATTCGTAGTGCAGGCACCGAGTCCCAGTGATAACCCTGAAGGCAAAAAGAAAAGAGAAAAAGAAAGAAAGAAAGAAAGAAAGAAAGAAAGAAAGAAAGAAAGAAAGGAAGGAAGGAAGGTTATGCGAAGGAGAAAGAAAAATGAGTCAGGAAATGTTTATATTTATTTCCTTATTTTCACAAGATATCTAAATATTTTTTAGAGAGAAAACTGGGAAATATAGGTTTTACCATTTCATATTCTACAGCATATACATATATATATTTTTTCTAGCATGAAGGGAATTTTATTTGGAAGTGAACTTTTTATATTATCGGTACAAACAGCCAAGATACTACACAAAATATCCACAGGAATTTTTTCATCTTTTTTTTGAATTGCTCACAAAACATTTCCTACATAATCCAACATACAACAGAAAAAATGGTTCATCTTTTTCTTTCATTTTTGCATACAGTGGAAAAACAAGAATATATGTATTTTACAAAGTTTAACTAATAAACACTAGCAGGCTGACAGTTTAAGTTCTATAGGTGAGAAATTATCTAGTAAAAAATAATTGGAATATATTTAGCAGTCACTTCCATAACCAAGTAGTGTTAGTAATAAAACTTTTCGCCATTAGTCTTCTAGGTATAGATTGATACCACTACTCAACGTGTATTGCTTCCCACACCTTGGTTCGTCTTCACAACTACTAACATAGATAGAAAACTGTTCCCAAGTAGGGGCAAGCATTTGCAAAAAGAAAATTCCCCAGCTTATTATAAGCATGGATATGTATGAAGGAGTTTCTCCCCAAGCAATGAAATTTCAAACCATCAGAGAAATCACCAGAACTGAATTTGTCAAGGTATTTTGCCTATATCCAAGAGATGTTATTTAGATGTTATCTATATCTATATATGTTATATAGATATAGATATTACTGTGTCATCAAAATGTCACTATATGGGGGTCGGGCGGTAGTGCAGCGGGTTAAGCGCACCTGGCGCAAAGCGCAAGGACCGGCCTAAGGATACCGGTTCGAGTCCCCAGCTTCCCACCTGCAGGGAAGTTGCTTCACAGGCGGTGAAGCAGGTCTGCAGGTGTCTATCTTTCTCTCTCCCCTCCTCTCTCCATTTCTCTGTGCTATATAACAACGATGACATCAATAACAACAACAATCATAACTACAACAACAATAAAAAAAAACAAAGGCAACAAAAGGGAAAATAAATAAATATTAAAAAATTAAAAACATGTCACTATATATGTATATGCTATCCTAGAAAGAGAATGAAATAAACGAACAGATTGATAGACTTAACCACCAAGGATTTTAGGCTTCATGAGTCTATTTCTTTTGCCATAGAATTGCTTTCTTTTTAAAGTATTTGTTTTTATTTTATTTTATTTTTTATTGTTATCTTTATTTGATGGAGATAGCCAGAAATTGAGAGAAAGGGGTAGATAGAGAAGGAGAGAGGCAGAGAGATAACCTACAGCCCTGCTTGTGAAGCTTTTCCCTTGCAGGTGGGGACTGGGGGTTTGAACCCTGGTCCTTAGGCATGGTAACATGTGTGCTCAACCAGGTGTGCCACCTCCCAACCCCTTAGAGTTGCTTTCTAAGCAATACAAATTAATGAAATTAAGACAGTTATTGTAGCAATATGAACCAAACACATTATTTGCAAAGTATAACATGAGGTGTAGCAGGGAAAAAATAGTAAGGAAAACTAAAACGTATCCTCTTGCAGTGATTAACACAGGGTAAAGTGTGCTTCAAGTTCTTACTGATAGCAAATAAATCAGAAATGAATTCAGAGTCATTCAAAGATTTACTTATTTAATAAGAAAAAAAAAAAAGAGAGAAAAGAACACCACTCTGACATATTTAGTTCCAAGTATCAAGTTCAGTATCACATGCAGGCAAGTCCTTTTATCAGTGAGACATTCAGTCTGTAGGTGGGAAGAGAAAGGCTTCTTTGAGAAGAGCAGTAACATTATTTCTGGATAGTGAACAAAACTTATCTGGGGGTGAGAGACATGAGGAAAGATAGTCATGTATGAGCTACTAGGTTGGTTTATGAGTCAGCGTGCAGAAGTCATCAAAGTACCAAGATCGATGTCATTACTCAGACACCAAGAGGCTCAAATAGGGGAACTGATTTTTCTTCGTGAAATTTTTATGACATAGTAAAGTCATTGGAATGAACTTTGAGAAAGGAAGTTGGGAAATAGTACTTGCAAAATTCATTTCAGGATGCTGAGATGGCATCTGAAGGGCAAGAGGCAAAACTCTTTCCAGGCCTAAATGTTTTTTATTATTATTGTTAGTAGTATAATAATAAATACTATTACTGGTAGAGCTCTGTAAAGGAATACATAAAAAGGACAGATTTGTTTTTCAGAAGTAAATGCCAAATTAAAGAAGCACGAGGTATTATATATGATAAGAGGGATAAGAAAAACAAACAGAAAATAATGTAGGAAAAATTAAAAATTAAAACATTTAAAAAAACAGTATTATATATATGTAAATTTATGTTATACATAAAAATTATATATATAATTTATATAAGTGTGTTAGATATTAATATATCTAAGAAAGTCTTATTTGTTTTACTTATTTATTTTAATTTTTCTTTTTTGCCTCCAGGGTTATTACTGGGGCTTTGTCCCCCCTGCAGATGGGGAGAAGAGTCTTTTTTATTTATTTATTTATTTATTTTTAAAAAAGAAGACATTAACAAAATGGTAGGATAAGAGGGGTACATCTCCACACAGTTCCCACCGAGGAGAGTCTTTTTTTATGCTGCTCCTATCTCCCGTTTTTTTTACTTGAACAGTATTACTCCATCCATTTCTTCCTCTCTTTCATACTTTAAACGTGTCTCATATTACTACGGCTTATATCTGTGTGTCTGTTTTAGGGATTTTCTGGTTCCAAAGAAATTTTTGTAGCTTTTGTTCTATTCTTGTAAAGAAATGTGGTGATACCTTGATAGGGTTGGCATTAAATCTGGGTCAGCGTAGAATGATCATCATGACGATGTTAATTCTTCCAATCCAAGCCGTGAGACATCTTTACATTTCTTTGTGTCTCTTTGTTTCCTCGAAGAGTGACTCATGATTTTCAGTGTACAGATCTTTCACTTCTTTTGTTAAGTTTATTCCTAAGTATTTGATTTTTTTTCTTCTTCTTAGTAAAAGGGACTGATATCTAGATGTCTTATTTTTCATAGAGGAATGTCACTGATTTGTCTATATTGATTTTGTAGCCTGCCACTTTACTGTATTGTTCCAGAAGTCTTCTTCATTTTAAGTAAACATCTCTAAAGGAGCTGTGGCTACCTGGTCTCAGGAAGTTGACTCACCCCCAAAATAGGAATATTTAAAACAAAGTAAGTCAAGAGTTTCATCAGAACACCTCTAGTCAGTTTTGCTTATGCACATGGCTGAATACCACATAGGAATGTCATGCAGCATCTATCTGAATGAATGCATGGATGGATGGATGCATGGATGGATGGATGGAAACTTTGGCCCAGGAGCTATGAGATCATACATGTATGAGAATAGACTCACACACAGGGGGAAAAAAAGTATTGAAAAATATCTTCCCAGTATTACAAAAGTAAAGAATAATTGCAGTATTTTATCATGGCCTATAATAGCTAAGGGTCTTAGAGAAAGTTTTACATAAAAAATTTGATTAAAAATAACTCAGTTGGGGGTCGGGCGGTGGCGCAGTGGGTTAAGCGCATGTGGCGCAAAGCGCAAGGACCGGCCTAAGGATCCCGGTTCGAGCCCCCGGCTCCCCACCTGCAGAGGGGTCGCTTCACAAGCGGTGAAGCAGGTCTGCAGGTGTCTGTCTTTCTCTCCCCCTCTCTGTCTTCCCCTCCTCTCTCCATTTCTCTCTGTCTTATCCAACAACAAACGACATCAACAATGGCAATAATGATAGCCACAGCGAGGCTACAACAACAAGGGCAACAAAAGGGGGGGAAAAATGGCCTCCAGGAGCGGTGGATTCATGGTGCAGGCACTGAGCCCAGCAATAACCCTGGAGGAAAGAAAAAAAAAATTTTTTTAAAGAGTATGGATTCATGGTTTAATTAGTTAGGGAGAGATCACTTATTCTAATTAAACAAACAGTTATCAGTTCCTCAAATCTTAGTACAAATCAGGCAAATTTTAATAAAATGACAAGTGAAAATAAGTAAGGTATTGAACACATTTTAAGAAAAATATTTCTCTTTCACTTAATTGAAATGAATCAGAATTCTGAGTAGAAATTTTTAGCCAAGTGAAAAATGGGGACATTTTGTCTGTTTTCTTGTGAAACTCAAATAGCAGAAATAATGAGGGCTGAACAAAATATCTGGTACTGTGTTGGGATCCCTTGAAATGCTGCAGACAGGATATAATTTGAGTAGGCTTTGAATCACTTTTCAAAACTGATTTAAGTATTTGAGAAAGAAAGGTAAAGAAAAATGTTATAAATCAAATTTCGATTCACTCCAATGTACATTAGCTTTCAGTAATTTGGCAGTGAGAAGAATGAGGAAAAAGATAAACACATTATGATATGAAAGACCAGTCAATTACCCAAGGATGACAAGGGAAGAAAAGTCAACTGTTGACTTTAGTTCTTTCCTGAGAGCCAAGAAACTCGATTAGTGAATCATGAGATACTGGAATTTTTATTTCCATGCCTTCAGAGCATGAGACCTTAAGAAACTTTTTAAATTTTGTAGGGAAGGAGGCCAGATACTTTGGTACTAGGGAGTAAAAATTTTCAGTGGTCTTTTTACCATGCTCATAAGACTTCCAGTAGATGCTTAAACCTTGCTCTTCCCCCCAGCGCGTCTCACTCACCTCTAAACCACATTGCTCAGAGCCCCGCCTTCAACCATATTGGCTCTTGGCCCAAACACTTGATAAATTGAGCCAGGTCTATACTCCAGTTAAAAATAGTCTTGCAAACTCAGCCAGTCAGGGAGGTCTCACTTCACATATTGCTTTGGCAGAGGATTTTCTAGGATAATTGCCTTTAATACTGTCTAAAAAGCTTTGCTTTTAGACATGGACATAGAACACAAAGATAAAGATTAGGACTGACTTAGAAGACAGTTTTCTGGTTTTTGTTTTGTTTTGTTTTGTCAGTGGCCCAAAAGAGCTTTTCTGTGGATGAGACTTCACATTTTTTATTGCTTAAGTGATGAATGAATGGTACATAGTTCAAAAAATCATCTCTCTATGTCTATAAGCATAGTTTCATTTTTCACCTGTGAATGGCCCTTGAGATACAATAAAAATCATCAAGATAAGAGTAAATATTGATAACCTGTGGGAGAAGCATCTGTGAATATTCACTTATACAAAGATTATTGTTTCATGAGGAAATATGGGTTCACAACACTCTATGTTTCCGGACCACAGCTTCCTATCTCCATAGTTAATGTTCAGTGCCAGAGGTCTAACTACACCACCCAATTAACTCCAATCCCACTACCTCTCTGGCTACCCCATTCTCTTACTGGAATCACGGTGTTTCTTTTTGGTTTGTTTGTTTGTTTCTTTATATTCCACATGTGAATAGAATCTACTGTCTTTCTCTTTTTTGGACATTTTCCTTAAATATCAATGTGATTGCAACTTTCAATACATTTCAGAACTAAGACATATTTCCCTGTACATATATACATTATTCTACGTGTTTATTCACTGTTGGCTAGTAGATAATACCCACATGTTGGCTATTGTGAATATTGCTACGACGAATATAGGGGTGTAAAGAACTTTTCAAATCAACATTTTCATGTTTTTTCAGATAGGTACCTTAAAGAAGAATTATTGGATCATGTGGTAATTTTTTGTTTAGTCTTGTTTTGTTTTTGTTTTTGAGGGACAACCACACTGTTTGTATAATAGCTGCACTTGTTTCCATGTCTACCAACAATATGCAAGGGCTCTTTTTCCTCCATATTTTTACCAACACTTGTGCATTGCCTTTTTGATAGAAGCCATTTTCACATATAAGAGAGCGCATTGTAGTGTTGCAGCTCCTAACTAGCATGAAATGATGATGAGAACGTTTAATATGCCTGGAGGCCATCTCTGGGTCTCCTTTAGAGAAGCATCTATTCAGATACTCTGTGTCGTTCTAATCCAGCTGCTTTTTAGTTTTTCTCAAATGAATTCATGTACACTTTTGGGTTTTAATTTTTCATCGGATGTCTGAGTTGTGAATATCTTCTTCAACAGAGTAGTTTGAATTTTGTGTTTTTAGTGGTTTCTTTTCTTCTCCATTTTTTTTTATTCAGTGGGACAGAGAGAAATTGAGAGGGAAGGTGGAGACAGAGAGGGAAAGAGCAAGATAGACACCTGCAGACCTGCTTGTAAAATGTCCCTGCTTCGGGTGGGGAGCGGGACTCGAGTGGCGATCCTTGTGCAAGTCCTTGCGTTCAGTACTGTGTGTGCTTAACTGGGTGTGGCAGCTCCAGGCTCCCTGTGTTAGAGGTTTCCTTCACATCAAATCCCTCAATTTGATGTAGTTGCAGTTTTTGGTTTCGCTCCCCCCCACTTGCTGTTGACTTTCAGTGCCCCAAAGCTCTTAAGCTCTTAATGACTAAGTTTGTCACCTATGTTTTCCTGTGTATGTTTTATGATTTCAAGTTTTTACTTTTATAACTTTTGAAGAATTTTGAGCTATCTTTATACAGAATTGTTTTAAAGGTTTTATGTTTGCTACTTCTTATTTTACAGCAAAACAGATTTCTATGACTACCTTGAGGTGTTGATCTCTTAGTTTTGTTACTAAATATTTAAGGACTTCTATCTCAAAGTAACGTGATTCTTTTTTTAATTATTGAATTTCTTTTTAAATGTTTTTATCCATTATTGGATAGAGACAGAGAGAAATTGAAAAGGGAGGGGAGATAGAAAGGAAGAGAACGTACACATCTGCATTCCTGCTTCACTACTCATGAAGCTCCCCTCTGCAGATGGAGACCCGGGGCTTGAACCTGGATCCTTGCACACTGTAATGTGAGCACTCAACCAGGTGCACCACTCCAGTAAAATGTAATGTGAGCACTCAACCAGGTGCCTGGCTCCAGTAAAATGTTTCTAGTTGATAGCTTGTTTGGGGGGCATCTAGGAAAGCTCGAAAACTTTCATATAAATTAGGGGTAATAACATTCGCAGACCCAAATGATAATATATCAAATCATAACAAATAGAAACATTCAACTTTGGGGGAGGGGGATAACCTGTATGTTTTCATAGTATATTTCATAAATTTTATCTGTTGTCTACACTTTTAAGAAAAACATAGTTTAGGGAGTTGGGCGGTAGCACAGCGGGTTAAGTGCATGTGGCGCAAAGCGCGACAACAGCGTAAGGATCCCGGTTCAAGCCCCCAGCTCCCCACCTGCAGGGGTGTCACTTCACAAACAGTGAAGCAGGTCTGCAGGTGTCTGTCTTTCTCTCCTCCTCTGTCTTCCCCTCCTCTCTCCATTTCTTTCTGTCCTATCCAACAATGAAGACATCAATAACAACAACAATAATAATTACAACAATAAAAAGGGCAACAAAAAGGGAAAATGAATAAATAAATAAAATTAATTTAAAAAAAAAAAGAAAGAAAAACATAGTTTCATGCTGTCTCCAATTTGCTCTGTTTTCTATCCATGCCAACCTAAGCCTTGAAACTTGAGTCTTCCAACAACTACTTGGTCTGCTAGTCTCTAGACAACAACTTCTGTTTGTCACTGTTTACCAATAATAGGGAAATTAGACTGAGAAAGAACTGTGAGTAAAACCAGTCAATACCCATGTGAACTTTATGAAAATTCAAATCTGTATTTGGGATAATGTGTTAACCTATGTAGAATTGCAACACATCTTACTGTTTCTCCAACCTAACAAATGTAAAAAAAAAAAAAAGATAGTAGAATGCAATGCATCCATGCCTTGTATTAAGCACAGGAGATGAAGTTGGCATTAGCTATTCCTGCCACTTTTGTGCAGCTAGTAGGAGGAAAACAGTGAGATATTTTTCATTAGACTTTTGCGATGTTTGGGACCTGTTTGAAATTAAGTCATCACTTTAAGAAAGTAAATATTTTTATTAATTCAAGATGATACACTATTAAACTACCTAATTCAAAAACAAACCCACTGTCCAAAAAAAAGCATACCTAAAGTCACTAAAATAGAATTACTTAAGGGCTTATAAGAGTGATTTGAGTGAGCCTTCATGTCTCTCCTGTCTCTCTGTCTCTCTCTGTCTCTCTCTCCAGCCTACATGCCTGCATGGCTTGTACTATTTTCTTCCTTTCTGTCATTACTTTCTCCCAATAAATGCTCATCTCCCTGGGGAAAAAAAAAAAGTATTTCGAGTCTTGGATAATCATGTAATGAAAGTAGCTCTCCATTGTTTTTTCTGCTTTCACAGATAAAAAATGAGAGCATTTCATTTTTCTAACGAGAGCACTGTTAGATCATCTGTGACTGACAGTAGCAATGGTGATTGGGTCATTAATTTTCCAAAAAAATTACTTTATTTATTCCACTAGTGAGAGATGTGGGGGGGGGCGGGCAGGTGGAGACAGAGGTCAGAGCTGCACTTTGGCATATGCAGGGCCAGGAACCTAGGATCTCAAGCTCCCCAGGATAAAAGGTCTACGACTGACCCACCCCCCAGACTGCTGTTTGATGCTTATTTTTCAAGCACAATTGAAAAAAAAGTAATTTAAGTAACGTTTCTCACCAAATTTGGACCATTCTACAACTAATAATATATATAGGAAAAACGTATTTTGGACACTGGGGAGATAACTCAGCAGTAATGCATAAGGCTTGCATGCTGGAGGCCCTGGGGACTCTAGGTTCAATCCGCAATGCCAGAGCTGAGCACTAGGCTCTCATTCTTTCTTTCTCATTCCTTCTCTCTTATAAAAATAAATAAAAAGAAAATGCATGTTGTGTCTATATATTATACTAGTATCACAGTTCCCCCTTTGAACTACAGTCTAGTTTATCTCTTGAATTTTTGCTTTGGCAAATAGGATTCTGTCATTGTGTGAATTCTTAGTACTAAATAGCTACTTTCTTCTTCTGGTCTTATTGCAAGTAATTTTTGCCCCCAAAGTAGCTTACAATCTATTGCTATAAGAATTTAGAAATAAGTAGAAACTAGAAAGAGCTTATTAAACATTCCCATGATAATTTGAAACTAGCAATCCCCCTCTCTTAATTGCTTTTATCTAGTCTCAGAAGATTAGTAAGGAACTATTTCGTTCCATGAATAGATCGTTCATAAGTAATTCACTGTACTTAAACAGAAATGTTTTGAAATGGTTCATGAAATGACTCCATCTCTTACATGCCAACATGAACACAGCCTGGAAATGCTCTTGTATGAACAGGACACCCATGTGCCCTTGGCTGTTTTTGTTTTTATCGCGATATAATTTACAAAGTAGACCGGGAAGTGTGCTCACCTGGTAAGCCAGGCCTGCAGTCCAGGTTTGAGTCCTGGCAGCATGTGGGAGGTGCCATGGCACTTGGTAGTTGGGGAAACTCTGCAGTGATGTCTTGTTCTTTGGGTCTCTCTGTGAGATCAAAGAGCAGCCTGGGAGTGGTGGAACACCAGGTGTGTGGGGCCCGCAGTGCAGTAAGAAAAGCTTTTCTTTTTATTTTCTTCACTGGGTGATTAATGGTCTACAGTCGGCAGTAAAATACAATAGTTTGTAGATGCATACCATTTCCCAGTTTGCCACATGACAATTCAATCCCCACTAGATCCCCCTCTGCCTTCAGGTTCCAGAACTTGGACTACTCTCCCCACCACCACACCCCAGAGCTTACTTTGGTGAAATACACCAAGGAGAAACATTTTACATAGCATAAGCAGTTTAATGCTGAAAATCATAACGTAGCATTTCTCAACAACATCTTGACATTTCCTAACATTCCACCCCTCACACTTAACTAGTTTTATGACTTGGATGTTGGATGACTAACATCCTCTAGTCTTATTCTTACACATCATGGAAAGGAGATAACAATGCTCCCTCATGGGGTTGTTTAAAAGATTAAATAAGATAATACCTGCAAGTACTTTTTATCAGTGTCTGGCTCAAATTCAGCTAAAGAATACAAATATATATTACACACACACACACACACACACACACACACACACACGAAAAAGTAGGGATTCGTGACAAACTTCCAGTTTAAATAGGAAATGATCTCAGCAAAGTCTGGACTTACACAGAATCATACCATCCTTATAGTGGCTGAGCCAAATTTTTTTTTTTAATTTTTATTTATAAAAAGGAAACACTGACAAAACCATAGAATAAGAGGGGTACAACTCCACACAATTCCCACCACCGGAACTCGGTATCCCCTCGCCTCCCTTGGTAGCTTTCCTATTCTTTATCCCTCTGGGCGTATGGATCCAGGGTAATTATGAGGTGCAGAAGGGAGAATGTCTGGTTTCTGTAATTGCTTCCGTGCTGAACATGGGCATTGACAGTTCGATCCATACTTGTAGCCTGTCTCTCTCTTTCCATAGTGGGGCAGGGCTTTGGGGAGGTGGGGCTCCAGGACACATTGGTGGGATTGTCTGTCCAGGGAAGTCTGTTAGGCATCATGCTAGCATCTAGAACCTGATGGCTGAAAAAAAGAGTTAACATATAAAGCCAAACAAATTGTTGACTAATCATGAACCTAAAGGCTGGAAAATTGTCTATGAAGATTTGGGGTCTCCGTTTTGAAGATAGCTAGTTGGTCTGTTTTAGTTCTATTCCAAAGGGCCCATGACTATACTAGTTTTTTCCCTGAGCCTGACATCTGATATGCAGGTAGACCCAAGTTATTGTCTGGGGAGATGATGTCATGGCTGCTGATCCAACATTTTAACCCAGCTTTATCTGACTCCAAACTTAGTGCTTCTTCTGTGACAAAAACAGTACTTATTATTAAAATAATTTCAGTAGAGCACACAGGTTGTGTGAAGGCCTGGGCTCAAATCCCTAGGCCCCACCTGTTGAAAGTGAAGAGGAAGCTTCACTAGTGGTGAAGCGGTGCTGTCAGTGTCTCTCCTTATCTTGCCTCTGTCCATCTTTGTCTCTCCCCCCTCTCTTTCTCTCTCTATTTTTCTTTTATTTATGTATTTATTATTGGATAGGGGCAGAGAGAGATTTAGAGTGAAGGGAGGAATGGAAAAGGAAAGAGACCGAGAGACACCTGCAGCCCTGCTTCACCACTCCTGAAGCTTTCCTCCTGCAGGTGGGGACCAGGGGCTTGAACTCGGGTCCTTGCTCACTGTAATGTGAGCGCTTAATGAGGTGCACCACTGCCCCCCCCATTATCTGTCACCCCCCCATCATCTATCAAAAACAAAAAATTTGCTCATCAGGTGCAGTGAAATCATCAAGCAGGCGCCAAGTGATAACCCTGGTGGAAAAATAAATAAATCTCTCTCTGACAGAATAGTAAAGTAGATGTTCTTAGGAGCCTTTCCACAAAAACACAAATGCATATGTATGTACATTTCTAGCTCACACAAAAGCTACAGCCAGGAGGAGTACCTTGCTATAACAAGTAAACGAGCACCAGAGGTGGCACAGGAGGTAAAGCACCGGTCTCTCAGGCATGAGGTCCCAAGTTCAGTTCCCTGCGTTGCAGATGCCAGAGTGATGCTCTTGTTCTCTCTATAGAGCTCTCTAACGTTCTCCTTAACTAATAAATAAATCTGTTTTTAAAGTATGAAGATATAA
Organism: Erinaceus europaeus; assembly: GCF_950295315.1. Classification (NCBI taxonomy): domain Eukaryota; kingdom Metazoa; phylum Chordata; class Mammalia; order Eulipotyphla; family Erinaceidae; genus Erinaceus; species Erinaceus europaeus. The sequence goes on from NC_080172.1 coordinate 8,630,238, forward strand.
AAGTAGCACTGGGGCCCTGTGGTGGCGCACCTGGTTGAGCGCACATGTTGCAATGTGTAAGGACCCAGGTTCAAGCCCCTAGTCCCCACCTGCAGAGGAAAAACTTCACAAGTGCTAAAGCAGTGCTACAGGTGTCTCTCTGTCTCTCTCCCTCTTTATTACCTCCTTCCTCTTGATTTCTGGCTGTCTCTATCCAATAAATAAAGACAGTAAAAAGAGAGGAAGTAAGAGAGAGAGAGAGAGAGAGAGAAAAGAAACATTGCCCTGAAAAAAAAAAAACACTAAATAAGTACAGTTGCTGGAGGGTTACATTAAACCCAAGTACTCCTGGGCAGTGGCCCCTTCTTTCAGTAAAAATAAACACAAATCCTCTCTGGAGGAAAGGTCTTTAGATGTTCTAATGAACAAATGATTATGATGCTATTAAGGTTTGTTGGTTTGTTTTTGCAAAGTAGATGAAAGAGCTTCCCCACTTCATTATAATAGTTTGATAATGACCGTGACTTCCAAGTCACACTGTTTAAAAAGCAAGTAGGACTACAGTTAACAATATTCGTACACCTTTCCCATATTAGGGAGCTACTCTCTTCCCTGATCCAGCTTTCTGGTCCTTCTGCCAGCCATGACATCATCTCCCAATACAATAACTTGGATCCACCTGTATATCAGATTTCAGGCTCAGAGGAAAAAAAAAAAAAAAAAAAAAAAAACCACTACCAGTATAGCCACAGGCCCTTAGGAATAAAACTAAAATATGCCTACTAGCTATCTACAGAACGGTGACCCCCTCCCCCAACTCTTCATCTGCACTATTCCAGCCTTTAGGTCCATGATTGGTCAACAACTTGTTTGGCTTTGTATGTTAACTCTCTTTTCAGCCACCAGGTTCCAGATGCTAGCATGATGCCGACCAGACTTCTCTGGACAGACAACCCCACCAATGTGTCCTGGATCTCTGATTTCCCAGAGCCCCGCTCCACTAGGGAAAGAGATAGGCAAGCTGGGAGTATGGATCGACCTGTCAATGCCCATGTTCAGCAGGGAAGCAATTACAGAAGCCAGACCTTCCACCTTCTGCATCCCACAATGACCTTGGGTCCATACTTCCAGAGGGATAAAGAATAGGAAAGCTATCAGGGGAGGGGATACGGAGATCTGGTGGTGGGAATTGTGTGGAATTGTGTGGAGTTGTACCCCTCTTATCCTGTGATTTTTGTCAATGTTTGTTTTTCATAAATAAAATAATAATAATAATAAAATCAAGTAGGGCAGAGTTTGATAAAGGAAAATCACAAATCAATCTTACTCCTCACCACAAATGCAAAACTTCTGAGCAGTAGTAGCAAATATATCCATGTATTTTTAAGCACAAAAAAATACACATTAAAAAGTTAGATTCCAAGATGAATGCATACTATATTAACAGAAGGGGGATACCATGTGATCGCGACTCAGTTGGTTGATGAGACTCAGTTTTCACACATAAAAAACCGTCTTGGAGGTTAAGACTTAATAGGCATTTCCTTATATAGTGATTTGTTACTTTCTTCTCCCAGTTTAATTAATAACTAGCAACCTGATTAAAAAAAAGATTCAGCAGAAATTTCAATAAAGAAATATATGAATGGCTTTTTTTTTTTTTGCCTCCGGGTTATTGCTGGGGCTCAGTGCCTGTACTACAAATCCACTGCTCCTGGAGGCTATTTTTCCCACTTTGTTGCCCTTGTTGTTGTGCTTGTTGTAGTTGTTATTGTTGTCATAGACATTGTTGTTGGATAGGATAGAGAGAAATGGAGAGAGGAGGAGAGAAAGATAGACACCTGCAGACCTGCTTCACCGCTTGCGAAGCAACTCCCTGCAGGTGAGAAGCCAGGGGCTGAGCCGGGATCCTTGTGCTTTGCGCCATGTTTACTTAACCCGCTGCGCTACTGCCCGACTCCCATGAATGGCTTTTAACCAAATGAAAAGATGGTCAACTTCAATTCTTCATAAACCACTTGCTACAAAAGAGAAAGTGTAACAGACACTGTCTCATATTGTCTCTTGATAAAGTGAATAAATGACATCAGTAATGTTGAATATTGAAATCATACACCACCTCATAGGATGCAACTGAGCCATCTTCTGTGAAATTCCTAGCAAATACATATAATCAAACTTAAGCATTATTAAGCAAGCCCAAATTAAGGTACATTAGGCAACATAATTAGCAAGTAATTCTCAAAAGTACCTCAAATTAAAAAAAAAAATGAATGAGAAACTGAAAAAAAACACTAAGGAGAAAACTGCTAACATAAGGTATGCTTGTGGATTGTTTTGTTAGAAAGGATATTATTGACACTGTTGGAATCTGACTACCAGCTGAGGACAAATGGCAGTTGTGTCAATGTTAATTTTCTGATGTTGATAATTGTATTGTGGTAGGGAAGGAGGACGTTTAGAAGGACATTTTTGCTCATTAAGTACTTGCGAAACATGACAATCATACCAGCAACTTATTTTCAAATAGTACGGTTCATACAACATTTCTTACAACATAAAATAATAAAGATAAATAAATGGAAATTGCAAAGACACATGATTCAGCATCACTTCAGCAAAACTTTCATTCATTCACAAGTCACAGTTATGTACTTAATGTTCCCCTTTAACAGGCTATTTTAGGCAACTCATAGACAAAGCTCTATTTTTTTTTTTATAAGATGTTCCTAGTTCCAGAAACATAGCAATATGCAATAATAAAGAGGTGGTTAAGAGGTCAAAGCAGTTGAGTTGATTCCAGAATCTAAGTGAGAATTCAACAGAAACAAGTTTCTCTATGTGTTTGTTTGTTTGTTTGTTTGTTTTTTATAGAATCCCAGTGTCATTTATTTAGGAAATGTTGACTTACAGGATTTTTCTTGTCACAAGAATAGATTTGCACATTTTCCTAGAACCCTCAATTAAACTGTTATCTTACTATGCCATTGGAATTTCAGTCCGCTGCTACCTCCCCATGGATAAGCCTCTCTTACCCCTGGTGAGTCCCCATTCTGCTGTGACTGACCATTGAGAATACACCCTGTATTGTCCTTTGCTTTGTCCCTTTCATACCATCTGTGAATGAGATCATAAGGGTCTTCAGGTATTTGCCCCTTCTGGCTTAGCTCACTCAACATTCATGTTGTAGCAAAGAAGAATAATACATTCTTTCTTGCAGTTGTGTAGTATTCCATTGTGCAGATAGGCCATAACCTTTTTTTTTTTTCTTCAAAATTGAGACACTGAAAGGGAGAGAAAGAGAGAGGCAGAGAGAGACAGAGACAGTAAAGAGACCACAGCTCCAAAGCTTTCTCACTGCAGTGTGGGCTTGGGGGCCAGGCTCCAGCCTGAGGTAATACATGTGGCAAAGCAGCACACCATCCATGGAAACTACTTCACCGACCCTGCTACAACTTCTTTAACTTGTCATCCAGTGTTGGACATTTGGGTTGGTTCTAAATTTTGACTATTACAAATAGCACTGCCACAAGCATACGTGTGGATAGACCATTTCAAATAGGTATTCTGTGTTCTTTTGATAGATGCCTGGAGCAGGAATTGCTGGGTTATATGGGAGGGTGGTTTTCAGTATTTTTGTTTATTTTTTAAAACATTTATTTATTTATTTATTTTCTTTTGTTGCCCTTGTTGTTTTATTATTGTAGTTATTATTGTCATTATTGTTGGGTAGGACAGAGAGAAATGGAGAGAGGATGGGGAAGACAGAGAGGGGGAGAGAAACATAGACACCTGCAGACCTGCCTCACCGCCTGTGAAGCGACTCCCCTGCAGGTGGGGAGACGGGGCCTCGAACCAGGATCCTTACGCTGGTCCTTGCACTTTGAGCCACCTGTGCTACCCCGCCCAACTCCTGACTTTCATTATTTTTAGAAATATCCCAACTGTTAATAAATTTTTAACAAACATTATAAATTATATAGGGAGGCATCGTTTAACACCATCTTAACAAAAATTGAAAGTTTTGACAGTATGTAAGACTGGAGAAAAATTGATTAGCTAAAACTCTTATACACTGCTAATGGGGGTGAAAAAATGTTAAAATATTGTGAAAAGTGATTTGACATTGTTTTGTAAAAACACTAAGCATTCACAGACAGTGTAACCCAGAAATTCAGATCCTAAACACAGTACCAAGAAAAGAAATCTACTTTATATGCTCTATAACTTTTATGAAATAATTTCATGGCAACAATGTTTATTTTAGTATATATGTGTTTACATACAAAAACATATGTAATCATATATATGAGTATAGTATTATAGTCATATGTATATGATTATAATATAACATATATGTTGATTTCCTATATATAATCATACGACATTATATACAGTCGTGAAAATGAGTTAGACAGTGTATCATAATTACTTAATGGCAAGTGAAAGGAACAAGCCACAGAAACTAATTGTAGTGTAATTTAATGTTTATAAAGCTCAAAAATAAAGCAGCATTTGTACAGGATATTATTTTAAAGATTTATATGTAATAAATGCTTTTAAAGCAAATAAAGGATTATTACACAATATAAGATATGGTTCTACTTCTGTGAGGAAGTGAAGGAGAGTTATTTGGAGAAGGAGTTCATCAGATGTAACCTATTGCTGGTTTGTTTCTTCTTAATTAAATGTTGGTCTTTCAGAAGTTGATTTATTGTTATGCTTTGTGGCATGCATTTAAATATTATATGTGTACAGAATGTATCAAATGCTATATAAAGTTAAAGTCACTGAATCCACAGAGGAGTGATTTAAGGTAACAGGTTTGGGCTTTTTAATGCCAGTAAGAAAGGGGAAGAAAGCAAATCAACTGGCAGAACACTTTTGGACTATGCAGTGAAGCCATAAATGAAAGGAAACCCCAGAGCCAGAGTATGAAAGCACTGCTCAGCATTGTGTTCCTGTGTCTACATTGTTTGAGAACCTCTAAAACTACCCATTCCTCATTCTTAAAGTCTATCAGGGATTGACCTCCACATTACTCTAGATGCTTTTGATGAAATATGTTCTTGCAGTGTCGTTTTCTAACCAAAGTGTTCCATAGAAGTAGACTTTGGTGTGCTGATTTTCTTTGATTTCAAGAGTCTCTTTGAAGCAGCAAATTGACCATCTCTTAAAAAGACTTTGTTGTTAACCAGGATTCCATTTCTTTTTGTCAGGAAGCGCTTCAACACATGAAGAAAACTAGCAAATCAATTATGTAAATAGGGAGACAGCTTTATGAAATACAGACTAGTGACCCTTGGAGCCCAGAGAATCGATGTTGTAAAATATAGATGCTTCTTTACAGATTTTCCGTGTGCTTTGTTTATCTGTAGTGACTCAGTATAGACTGAATCATTGAAACTATATGCAAAAGAAAACACTTGGAATAGTTCAATACTGAGCGAATGTCCTGAGATGCAATACTGCAGATGACTGCTTATCCTTAGCGTAATGAATTAGATATATTGAGTTGTGTACCACTAAACATGTTTTATTCTGTCATAACAAAATCCTTTGAAAAGGAGAAGATATAATATAAGCTTTATTGCCATGATCTTTATTAATTAGAGGCAGCAATAGACATCTGTCCTAAAGACATTTAACTGAACACACATAATCATCACTTACCTCACCACAAGGCTAACATGGCAGAGCAGCAGAAGAGTTTATATTTGAACATCTCAAAGTACCCATTTTTGTATTTTCCTCTGCTTGAGGATGGAGAGCACCATATGGCTTTCACATAAGTAGATCTGTTACTAGTAAACTCGCACTGATGTGTAATTACGTTTTCAGTGATTCATCTGTGAAACACCCTGGGTTATTTTACATGGAAGCATATGGTTCACATGTGTAGAGTGGTTATTCTGTGGTGATTGACATCTGTATTCTTCTCCTGAAGTCCCAGTTGCACAGATGTGAGCTGTTGCCTTCTTTCTTACACAGACAAAACCTGCATTTGGAAAATCCCTACCTCTCCCCCCGAATGTGAACGTTTCATTCTTCCACACACACTCACACATGCAACACTTCCACTGTGCCCGGGACATAACATAAATAGCCCAGGCAATGTATTTCAGTTGTTGAACAGATGTTATGTAGGCACCTCTATCTCTTTTTATGTTTGTTTATACCATAACATCTGTTTTAAATTGTAAGCTCAAAGGGGAAAATGACCATGTCAATTTAATATTATGCAGACAATGTCCAGCAAAGCATAATTCACTCTCCAAAGTTTAAGTATTTGTCAATCAAGATGGTGATGTTAATGATTCTAAGAAAAAAAAAAAGAGAGAGATTACAATCTGACTGGGACTATCTTCTATACCATAAAATATAGTATTTGGTGTAAATGGCTCTGTTTTTAAGTTTGCACATTGTAATTAGCCAGGTAACACATAGCGCTATGCCATTTTTTATCAGAATTAGCTGACCTTATGTTCGAATGATTGCCTAGTGATGTCTGACATGAAATTTTTTTTTTTTTTAAGAGGCAGAGTTCAAGACAAGTTTCATGAAGGAGGTAGTTTTTAGCTGAGCCTTCTAAATTAGGAGGACTTAAGCACCTAATAATGAGGAAAAAGACATTTGTAGCAAAGGCAAAAAAGGGAGAAGGGTAAGATTCACACAGTTAGTTAAGAGCAAGCCAGTCTGGAGAAGACAATCCAGCTTGGGACCAAGTCCTGCCTTGACTAATTAATTATATATTGTGAGCACTTGAGTAAGTCATTCACATATCCAAGGTCTTTGTTTGCTCATCTAGAAAATACAGGCTTACAGTAGCACATGGAGTGGTCGTTGAAATTTTATGTTCCAGAAATTAACACAGTAAGTGAGCAAAGAACATTTACTCGATACTAAATGTTACCCTCCATGATAGCTTAGTAGCTTTGAATAGATTTCCAACAGACTGTCAAATAGTTGAATAAAAAAACAAACAAACATGGAAGATGAGTACAAGAATCTAAGACTTGTAGTCGCAGTTCTTGTTTGCTGCAAGAATGGTCAGGGAACTCTTCTTAAGAAAACATTATTCCTCTTAAACTATCCTTTTGAATTTCATGTTCAGAAGAGTGGCATGAGAGAGTAATCACATATATTCAAAATGTCCTTATCACAAAGATTAACAGTTTTCAGTGCAGCACTGATCTTTGATTTCTAGTCATTTTACTCACCTTCTGAATGCTAGACTAACAAGTATGATCAACTACCAGACCTCGTGTACATTCCTGTCTTACTACCAAATTAAAAATAAACATTTATTTCCAGTGTTAGCAAGCTTGACTCGCCCTTCAGAGAGATATAAAACACTTACATTCTGTAATGAGCATATAAGCTGATTTAATTTCACCAATAAAAAATAAAAGATGGCAACCTGTGATACTTATGAAGACCACTTCTGGTATATAATAGCAAAAACTTTCTGTGACTGAGAAGCAAGAGGTGGTGGTCTTCAAAGGAAAAACCTAAATAATGTTTAATAATTTTCTGCTTTAGTTTTTACTCAGTAACATATTTCTAGATTGGTCTATCAGAAAAGTCAGAACCTGTTTTTCTCTGCAAAAATTCATCATGACTTTTCTGACAGCCCAATATACAAATATATTACTGAGTAATCTTCACTCTCCAAAGTTCTAGTTATTTTTCCATGTTTATATATCTAATTACTATACTTAGCTTTCCATTTCCTGATGAAGCAATTTATTCTTCCTCTGGTTAAAAAAAAAATCACATAATTTAAAATAGAACTTCCATTTAGAAATAATTTTATTTCTAGGAAGTTAAAAAATACACAGGCTGGGAAGACAGTATAATGGTTATAAAATTTAAAAAAAAATTTAAAAAAGAGCAAAAACTTTCATGCCTGAGACTGCAAAGTCCCAGGTTCAGTCCCCAGGCCAGCAAAGGCCAGAGTTGAGCAGTTCTCTGGTCTCTCTCTCTCTCTCTGTGTGTGTGTATCTTTCTATGTATCTCCCTTATAAAAACAAAAATAATAAAATATACATTTTTCTGAAAAGCACATGTCTCACTCTTTTTGTTTTAAAGCTGTACTTCTCCTTTTAAGAAAAAACTTCCAGGATCTGTGATGTTATAGTCAATTTTTTTTTCCAAGAGAATTAAATAGACCTACTTCCTTAAGTTACCTAAAAGGTATAGCAAGAATGTTCACTGGGATGCATGGGGTGGGGGTAGATTGCCATTAGGTTATGCAAAGAGAGTCTCATTCATGCCTGAGGCTCCAAAGTCCCAGGTTCAATCCCCTGCAGCACCATAAGCCAGAGCTGACCAGTATTCTGGTTAAAAAAAAAAAAAGAATTTTCACTGAAATGTGATTTACAGTAGTTATTTAATTTTTTTATGCTTTTTACTATGATGCAAGGAATGTATTTTGTTATCTCTATGTAATATAATACTGTAAGACTAACAAAATAATTATGTATGCAGATCATTGTTGACAAAGGAAACGTCCCCTAATGAATTATGATAATATCTTACAACGTACTTTACATAATATTTATTTTTAAGAGGCTATATACATATATGTGTGTGTGTATTTATATCATGTGTATATGGTTTACTTTTCAAAGATGGTTACTAAAATATCAACAAGTGAATGAAAAAAAGTGACCTTGATTCTCTATTTTTTTGGAAGTTTTTGAAGTATTTGTAGAGTGCATGTGGTACTTTATAAACAAAAAAATAACACTTTGTGTTGTTATTTATATCTACCAGAATTTATATAGGATTTAGAGTTTTTGTTTTTGAAACCCTAGACAAATTTTATTATAAAATAACACATGCAAATTGCTTATCTCTGGCAAACGACCCATATCCAAACCTTGTTCCTGCCTTCTACAAATTTACATTTATAACAAGCAACATCTTTAGTTATTCCTTCTAGTCACTTTCAAGTTTCTTAATTATAGAAAAGTATCCAGTGATAGAATAGAAAAAAAAAATTTTTTTTTCACAATGTGGATGGGGGGGTATCTGATTTTTTTACAGAAACCAAAAATGCACTGCAAATATCAATTTTAAAGATTTTACATTTAGAACATTCTTTTTCCTATTTACTTATCTGTAAGAGCCCAGTGCCATACCATTTTGAGTGAAATTTGGAGGATATATACATATATATATATATTTTTTTTTTTTTTTTAAGGAAAATTTTAATCAGTTTGTAGAATCTAGTTGAATGTTTTCCATGCATTTTATAGCCTGTACAATTTTCATGGTTGTCTTTTGGGCTGTATGTGAATTTATGGATGACGGCTTTTCTATTTCCAAACAAGTGTTAGAATTTCTTGGTTCAACATTATAATTTCTGTTTATGGTTTCTGATTTTTGAAATCTGATGCCGCTTCTTGATTGGTCATTGACTGTGAGATTGATGGTGATAACGCTCTGTTTACTGCCTGTAGGATTCACATTTCATTTTGCAAAGAAAGGGTATATAGGCTTAAAGAGTTTATTTCATCTTGAAATTTAATTTCATAATTAAAGGGACTTCTCATTAATCAGAAAGAGAGATTTAATTTGAGGAATATTTTTAAAGTTTAAGTAACAATTATTACTTTTGTCAGTATTATTTTTAAAAACAATACAAAATTCAGCCAGTTAGAATCTCCTAGTTTTTAGTGTGTGTTTGCTTAGAAGTTGAGGTTTGCAGCTATAAACAGTGAAGAGTCATTCATAGAGCCTCGACTCTCATCTCCCAAACATTCAGTAAAACAGAGTTTAGTCCAGTGCATGGTGCTGGTGGTAGGTTGTAAGCATAGAAATTCATAACCAGCCAAAAACTACTTAGCAGAATAAATAGTTACTTTACACTAGGAAATGAACAAGTCATCCATTTAAATTCATTTAGGAAGGTATATATTTTTAGTATTTTATTTATTTCTTTGTTTTGAATAGATAGGAATTGAGAGGGAAAGCAGGAGGAGAAGGAAAGGGGGAGAGAGGGAGAGAGGGAGAGAGGGAGAGACCTGTAGCACTTCTTCACAAGTCATGAAGCTTCCCCCCTGCGAGTGGGAACCGGGGACTTGAACCTGGGTTCTTGCGCACTGCAGTGTGCGCATCTATTAGGTGTACTGCCTACCGCCTGGCCTCTTAGGAAAGCATTTCTAATAACTAAAGCTATATTGTTATTTATTAATAGAATAAGTCCTATTGTCTGCAATGAGTTTATTCTGTTAATTATAAATGCAACTGATATTATTTTATTCACACTCAATTCTAATTGAAAAAAACATTGTTTTGTTTGTTTTATCGTTACCGGGTTCACCGCTCTGAGCTGACTTTTTAAAAACTGCTTTATTAGTGATCTGATATTGATTTCCAAGATTGTGAGGTAATGTGTGTAATTCCATACAGTTCTTACCACCAGAGTTCTTTGCCCTGTCCCCTTCTTTGGAAACTTTCTGTTTATCCCTCTGGGAGTATGAACCAGAATTCTTTTTGGGGTGCAGAAGGTGGGAGTTTTGACTTCTCTAACTGCTTTTCATGGGGGCCTTGGGTGGTCGACTTGTACCCTCAGCCTGTTTCTGTCTTTCCCTAGTGGGATCAGGTTCTGGAGAAGGGAGGTTCCAGGACATATTGGTGAGGTCGTCTGCCCAGGGAAGTCAGGATGGAATCCTAGTAGCATCTGCAACTTGGTGGCTGAAAGGCAGTGAGGTATAAAACAGGACAAATTGTTTAACACAAAGGAGCCATGTAGCAAGAATAGAGCAATTGAAAATAGAGGACTTAAGTAGAAGAAAGCTGGAAAGTCTATTTTAGGAATGTTCCTAGGAGCTGATGTCTTACTAATCTTTTCTTGAGCTTGGTGTCTAACATGGAGGTGGACTAGAAATATTGTCTAGGAAGATGGTGTCAGAGTTGAGAGTAGAACTAGAAAGTAGGATTAGGGCAGAGACTTCCTTGCAAACTTGAAGAAAATATATAAATGCAATTACCTGTTTACCACAGTGACCTAACACAGGATTCGTATCTATTCATATTTAGCACTGGGGTCTGTACAACCTCTGAGTCCTTGTCAGAATGAGCTCACAGTCCGTAGTCACAGCTGGGAATATTCTAGGCTGCACTCCTTTCAGGACCAGTTTTCCTCAAGGGTCAGAGTAGGATGACCCAGACTCCCTTCAGAGAGGGGGACAGTCCCTACCATTGCTATTTTATAGTGAGCTGGTATCTTCAGAGACAGAGTGACAGTGACAGAGAGCCGGCGAGACACTACAGCACCGAAGTTCCCCTCAATTCTGTGGCGAATTGGCTTGACCTGAGCTGCCTGGTTAGCAAAGTAGGTGTACTCTCCTGGTCAGTTTTCTTACAAGCCTATGAAAAGAAAAAGATTTTTTTTTTTCAACAAAAAAATATTTTAGTCAGCTTCTTCAACAGATATACAGTTCTTCTAGGAATTGTGCCAAATTCTGCCTGAAACAATGATACTAAATCATAGGATGTTCTCAAGTTGCTTATTAGTGACAGAGATGTACAGACTGAAGTCCGTGACTAATCTGCTTTCCAATGACTCTCCTCTAGTTGAATCTGGGTAAGATTTTAATTCATCTGTAAACAGTCAAATGAGGAAGTGAAACAGTCTGGTTTTCAGAGGCTAGGCAAGAAGATAGCCTATGCTAGAACCCTAAGCTTTCCTTTTTTTTGTATCACTAAGTTTCTTTTTTGTATATAAAGATTCATTGATTTATTTGAAAGGTGGGAGAGAGAGAGAAAGAAGCAGATATCATTCTGATATCATTCTGCTATACGTGCTGCTGGGAATCAAACTCGGGACCTCATTCTTGAGAATCTAATGCTTTATCCACTGTGCCACCTCCCAGACCACAGAGCCCTAAGCTTTTCTATGAAAAGCCCAACTACATATAGCAACCAGCTGCAAGAAAGACAAACCACAGGAGACTCTCTAGTAGCTAGTTGTCCTTGAAGGATCCTAGCCTATTTTCTAGTCTTCCCAGTTAAAACCCTGAATAAAGGCATGTTTTCCTTATTATCTCTAGATCCCTGATTCGCAGGAAAGCATAAACTTAATTAAATGGTCATCATTTTATGCCACTAAGTTTGGACTACTTTGTTACACAGCAGTGGTTGCTGGAGCAAAGATCGACTTGATTTGGAATATGTCCTGGGGAAAAGTGGGGTTAATTATCGGCTTAGGCAAAGGTGAAAACTTCCCACAAGTAGTGTTATCAGTTCTTCACCTTTAATAAGGAATAGAAGCAGCCCATCATTAAGGATAAAGGCAAAAGCGACTCCTCATGCTGAGAGAAATGACAGAAAACTATGGACACTAAAAAAAAAAAAAAAAAAAAAAAGGATATTTGGTTGATGACTTGAAGTTCTATATGAAAAAGCATTGATCCAAAATAATAGGCAGGCATGAAGAAATTAGGCAGTTTTTTTCTTTATAACTACATGAAGGTAATTTCAACTCCTGTAGCCTTTTTTTTTTTTATCTTTCTTCTAATCATATTTATTGGGGAAATAATGGTTTACAGGACTATTGTTGACATATGAGTATAGCTTCTCATCTTTCTGTGATAGGTGTGTGAATTCTACTCCCGCCAACACTCATATCTTTCTCTCTACCATCATGCCTTCCCTGGCCCCATCCCCCCACTGGAGTCCAGTACATTGGTGCAAATACACCATACCCAGTCCAGGCTTCACGCTGGACTCCCCCTTTCTTTTCTTGTTTCCTAACTTCCCCGTGAGGACTCATAGTTCAGATGAAAGCTGATCGAGGCCAAGCCATACTGCATTCTTGTAGTAGCAAAATCAGTTAGGTAATAATGATTTGAAATTTATTTATTTGTTTATTTTTTTATTTTTGCATCTCTAGGGCTTTATACATACATAGTATCCCTGCTCCTGGCCAACACTTTCTTGTGAAGAAAAAGAAAAAGACAGGATAGATGGTCACAAGAGGGAGAAACACCATAGCCCCAGAGTTGCCCTCATTGCCACCACACCATTCCCCATGGTGGTGTGTCAAGCCTCAGACCTGGGCCACATGCCTGGCTGTTGTGAGACATGTGCCCTACCTGTTGAGCTATTTCTCCAGCACCCTGAATTGCTTAAGTCTATTATTTGCTGAAGCTGTATATTCAAAACTTAGTTAAACGTTACAGCTCATCCTGGATCTTAGCAAACTAAACTCAATACACTTAACTTAATGATACTTCTAAATGATATGTAGAGATTCATCTGATGTAAATTTTGGTGTATTATAATTAACTAATACTATATTTCTTAAGTCATTGATTACAGCAGGATATTTAAAGAAGCGATACCATATTGTATCAATTAACTCACTAATCATGTGTCATCCTTACACTGCTTCCTCAAAAACTATTAGGTTAGTACAGAATCTTGGAAGAAAATTACATCTTGAAGATTCTGTCATAGGAAATATACACAGTACACTTAGTAATTGTGGTTATGTAAACATAAAACAACTGTAGTGAACAACTTTCTGAGTGGATTTGATTAACGTTTCAATAACATTTGAGACTAGCTCACATAGTCTTAGTGTGATAAGTAAATGTTTACTAGTGACACTGGAACTTCACTGGAATTTTAAGATATGTCATAAACTTTTTCCAAGACTATAAAAGAAGTAAGCGAGGTCTCTTAGCACTATTCTGAACTCCTTAACTTGTACTGTTTTATCTACACAGTGAATGCTGTGAAATACAGGGGTCTATTTTAAAAACATACTTCCTTCCTATACAGTTTGGTTTTGCCTTGCATTTTGGTTATAATTTTAAAATCAGCTAAAAAGTTTAATCTTTTTAATTCAGGCACAAAAGCCACAGATATTTGTAGATTATTTCCATCTGCCTTCATCGAGTTCCCTGACCTCTTTCTGACCATTTTAGAAGAGATGGAACACTTCCCAAAATTTGAGCAGTAACCCTTCATTATCATCGCCACTCATTCTAAGTTGAATTCATACACTGTAAAGAAATCATCTTTGCTCTGTTTATCTTTTGCATCAGTTTTATGATATCAGTTTATCAAAATGTTGCAAAGTATGCGAGGTTAAAAAATATTCTTCCCTGTAAACTCAAGTTGAAGAAACATAACTAGTAATATTGTCCATGGAAAGTCCCAGAGGAATATTCAGTGAGATTTGGAGCAGGATAATATTCAGAAGGGAAGGTGACAGATGGAGCCACAGCAAAGAGGACAGTGATGATAGTTTTGCTACTTTGTGAGTGGAAAATGCTAAGAGTGGTGGGGCCAAGCGGTGCCGCACGCATTACAGTGCGCAAGGAACCAGGTTCAAGCCCCCTGGTTCCCACTTGCAGGGGAAAAACTTCACAAGTGGTAAAGTAGGGCTGCAGGTGTCTCTCTGTCTCCTTCCTTCCCTATCTCATCCCACCTCTTAATTTCTCTCTGTCTCTAGCCAATAATAATTAAATTTTTAAAAAAGAATTTAAAAAATTAATAATGAAGTTCCTTAACAAGGATAAAACTTTTTTTTAAAAAAAAGCTGTAAATTAAAATAGAAACTTGTTTCTCATACTATACAAGTCAGTAAAGTGTTTATGAAGCTCTTCTTTGTGAATGATGTCATAAAGATAGATCTTTATATTTTAAAGAAAAGAATGAAAAATCAAGCAAAACTGAGGTTAATACATTCTAATTTATTTTATTTGTTTTTAATAAGATACATAGTTTTGCTTTTAACATTGAATTTTGTTTATATATTTGTAATAGTTTGTAAAAGGATGTGTCAATTTTAATGTTATTTTCCCCACTTATTTTATGAAAAATAGTAACTCTTTACAACCATCTTAAAAACAATATCTTTTAATCATAAAAATAAGACCTCCCTAAAGAGGAAAAAAAAATAGATGTTTTCTTGTATTTACAGAAAAAGGTATGCTGAGAGGGAAAAATAGATGTTTCTGTAAGTATTATAAAAGAGGTATGCTGGTATTTATGCTGACTGTGAATCAGAACCAGATTCTGTGATATGTATCACAGCCTGTTTGAAAAGTGTTTACATGTCTGAGGTCCCAGAGGCTACAGAGTCTATTCCTCTCATCCCAATATGCCAGAGTTGACAAGTGATCTGGTCTCTCTCTTTTTCTTTCTCAATATAGATTTGAAAAAAAAAATTTAATGAGAAAAATGTAGATTCTGAGTAGCCAAAAGATAACTCACCTGGTACTAGGTGTGACTTGTCTTGCTTTCTGGTCAGGTTCAAACCCTGGAGCAACATGGGAATGGCATTGTTCCTTCTCTCTCACTTGCTTACTCTATCTGAAATTTTTTTAAATACTAGATATTTATTTGCCTCCAGTGTTATCACTGGGGCTCGTTGCCTACCCTATGAGTCCACTGCTCCTAGGGGCCATTTTTTCCTATTTTATTGGATAGGACAGAGAGAAACTGAGAGAGAAAGGGGAGACAGAAAGATAGATACCTGCAGACCTGCTTCACCACTTGTGAAGTACCCCTCCTGCAGGTAGGGAGACAGGGGCTCAAACCTGGATCCTTGCACGGGTCCTTGCGCTCAGTACTACGTGCGCTTAACTGGATTTACCATGTCCTGACCCCCAAAAAACTAGATTCGTAATAGGACAGAATGAGTTTATACACTGCTATATAGTTGATCAAAACAAGTTCCATTGTCTACTGGTTGAGAGTAAATCTGAGCAGCTGTTAAATACATCTCAGCTTCAGCTTACTGGGTCACACAAAACACGTGATCAGGACAGGCTCCAAGAATCTGCAGGCTCAGTGCAGAATGAAAATGCACAGCCCTTTGTTCAAAATTATTAAGAATTTCATGACAGTGACAGAAGAGCTTTAAACTGAAGACGAAACCCTTCTAAACTCATGGCCCTGGGGGACTGTCAGCACAGATCAAATATCCATAGGACTGGCATTGTATGTGGTTCTTTGGTTGTCTGCACTTCGGAACTGTTGTCATCAAACATAACACTTGTTTTTGTTATCCCCTCGACAGTGACTGGTGTAAGTATATATTTAGGTGAGCTCATCAGGCTCAGTGTCACTTCTGCGTTGAATTGTTTGCTCACCCTTGTACCCGATCATCAACACAGTCTCTGGCCCATTCATTGTAGGCCCTCAAAAAATATTGGAAAGGTCAATAATTGATAACAGGAGTTGTCCATCTGTCTCAATAGTTTTGATTCATTTAATCTCTCAATGGGAGTTAAGATTTCTTTCAGCGCCGGGCCTTGCATACTCTGCCTTTACTCATCTTTACTCAACTCTGTTCAGTTACCCTGAGCATATTTAAGTCAAAACATAAGACTAACAATGGAGCCCTACCAAAGTAATAGAACTGGGATGCTAGGTAGAATAATGACCTCTCAGTGATGTCCATATAGTAATTTTTTGGAACCTGAAGATGTTAAATTACATAGCAAAGGGGAACCAGGCTTGGAATTCCAGATGGAATTAAAGTTAACTAATCAGCTGACCTTTAAAATGTCTATTTGAGTAAGTCCAATGTGTCGCAGAAGCCGTTAAATGGAAGAGAGGGGCAGGAAGAGCCAGAGAAGAAAAAGTGATGAAGGGAGTAAGATGGAGGAATGTGATACTATGTGAATGCCTTGGCCAGGGAGGAAGGCATCATCTCTAAACAATGGAAGAAGCAGGAAATAGTCTCCTTTAGAGCTGCCAAGAGGAACACAGCCTGCCAACATCTTGATTTTCAGGCCAGTGAGATCTGGGTCAGACTGCTGATCTCCAGAACTGTAAGATAATGAATTTGTGTTGTATTAAGCCAGGATGTTATGGTGAATTGTTACAGCAGGAAACTAAAACAGCTGGATCCACACGAGGATGAAAAGTATCACTCCATGCCCCCAGTTCTTGAGAAATCACTAACCTCCCTGGCTGCTATTATTGTTTGCCATATTCTGTCAACTTCTCTTGATAAGAGCTCATTTTCTTTCTCTGGTATTTTCGTTCCTTTTCCTTCATTGTTTTGAGGCTCAGAGAAGCAAATAATGCAATCTGTTCCAGAGAAAATGAGTTTCTTGAGCTATTAAGTATTGAGAAAGATGGAGAAAAAGGCTTATACCACCAAATTCATGTGTAAACTCCTGGCTAACAATCTTCTTTATCCTTAAAGCTCTTTAAAATATTTCATCTAAGAAAATTGTTAATTACTCAACAGTTTAACAAATTATTCAGTAAGAATTATCCCTTTAGCTCTAATTCCTCTCCGCAGATCAGTCATTGTTTATTTCTTGTAAATTCTCTTAAAGCCACACTGCACATGTGTGTGTGTGTGTGTGTGTTACATGCACACAGCTGTATGCCTTAATAAATATTTTCCAGTAACTTCAATTTTTAGAGTATTTCATAGGACTATTTTTTTGACACACTGCACAATAGTGTGTGTAAATATGAACTAGTAAACCCCTCCCTCCCTGCCTACACACACATACACACAGAGATAGAGAGAGAGAGAAGTAGAAAAGGTATGGATTTGGAACTGAGAGAAATTAAACTAGTAGTCTAGCTGTGTTGCTGCCTCGCCACTCACTTCTGTGCTTACTGGCTTTGTGACAACATCTAGCATGGTACTTAGCTGTTAAATCTGTTAGTACTGTCTTCCCCGTTTATTTGTTCACCCTTTCATAGATGAAATCAATGGAATATTTACAAACTAGGTCAAAGCAGACTCTTTCCACTTTAAGAAATGACTTATCAGGTGAGAGAGGATTCGTTTCCAGAGCCTCATGATGCCATAAACAGGGTGGCCTGTTCTACAATGAATGTGTGAGAGGGCAGAGAGATGGTCCTAGACAGTGGTGGTTCGCACTTTACCATGTTTGAGGACACACTTAGGCTCACCATGGAAGCATGTGCATGGGAGATTCTACTAGTGGTGGAGAAAGGATACTGTGAGGCCTCTCCTTTACTGTTTCTCTCCCTCTTTATTACCTCTCGCCCTCTAAAAAGAAAACTGAGTCCTCTGCAAGTAATAGAATCCTTCAGGCATGAATGAATGAAACAGATGAAAGGGTAATTTTATATCAAGAGGAAATGGAGTGGGCCAGGTGGTGGTGCACCTCATTGAACCCACACATTACTATACATAAAGAGTCAGCTTCAAGCCCTTGCTCTTCACTTGCAGGGGGAAAGCCTCACGAGTGGTGAAGCGAGGGTAAAGATGTCTCTTTCCACCTCCATCTCCCCCTCCCTTCTCTATTTCTCTCGGTCTCTATCCAATAATATATAAAATATTTAAAAAAATAAAGTTTAAATTTTTAAATAGATGAAATGTAGAAACATTTAGAGTTACATAGATCATCTTTAGCAAATATCACCTGTCATTTTAAAACTTGCAAGGGTACAGAGTAAAATAAAGGATTTTTTTAGACAATTATCATCAAATAAATCATTAAGTTAATATTATTTCTTTGAATAAAGTACCACAAGAGTGACAGAATCTTCCAACTGTTATGACTATAGAAGTGATAAATCTCAGCTTTCGTATGGAAGTGGATTTTTAATCCTTGTCTTTCTTCTTTTCTTTATTATTTATTGGGAAGTTCATGATTTATAGTAAGTTGCTGGCATATGGCTACAGTTCCTCACCAAGACAGGGATCTGCAGAGCACACTCTACCCCAAACCAAGTCCATCATTATGCCCCAGGACCTAAAAGCCCTCTCCTAGTCCCCTCATCTCGCCGTCCCCTTTCCCAGAGCCCTTTGCTTTGGTGCGATACAACAAACCAGGCCAACCTTCACTTTATGTTTCCCCTTTCTGTTCTTGTTTTTTAAATTCTGCCCATGAGTGAAACCATCCCATATTCATCTTTCTGTTTCTGGCTTATCTCACTGACCATGATTCCTTCAAGTGGTAAACACTAAATTTCTTAGAGCTAGAGCATCTTTTCTTCAAATACATTATGCATGAATATATGTATACACAGGTGTATGTGTTTTTTTTTCAAGGAGATTTTTGAATTATTACCCTACCCCAACACTTACAGACCATGTAGTACATATTAGAATGAAATGCATTCACTCTTCATTATATTATTTACCTCATTGAAATTACTTATTTCAAAATCTTATTTCCACTTTCTTGATTTAATACATTTAAGCAGAAGAGTAATACTGGTTATAAAAAGGTATCTTTCAGCATTTTATGAAAGTAACTCACACAGTTTCTTTCATTTGCCATTTTGGCTGCCGGAAGGAAAGTTTCAACTTCTCTTCTTTCATGTTACCATTTAATGAGATGCTGTCTGGGTTTACTTATTTCCCGAAAATATTTGCCATTTATTTTACTGAATTTTGATGACTTCAGCCTGTTAATTTAGGACACACTTTTGGTTTTTATAAGGTCAACTACACATTTGTGGCTACTCTTACCATTTACTCTAAGATAAAAAAATTTTTTTTTCCTCCAGGGTTATTGCTGGGTGCGGTGCCTGCACCATGAATCCACTGCTCCTGGAGGCCGTTTTTCCCCCTTTTTGTTGCCCTTGTTGTTGTAGCCTCGTTGTGGTCATTATTATTGCCATTGTTGATGTTGTTCATTGTTGGATAGGACAGAGAGAATTGGAGAGAGGAGGGGAAGACAGGGGGAGAGAAAGATAGACACCTGCAGACCTGCTTCAATGCCTGTGAAGCGACTCCCCTGCAGGTGGGGAGCCAGGGGCTCGATAAAATATTTTTTTTAAATACTAAACTTTGTTTTGGAGATGCTGTGGCAGTTTTGGTGCTATCAAATTGTAAGTACCTTATGATAAAATATTTTTGTTCAAAAAATGTCGTGTAAAATTGAGCTTACTTCACAATGAGAGTTCTACCAAGGTCAATATACTGTTAGTTATTTAATGGTAACAAGTACCTGAAACTTTGTTTTAGCTGTTTTTGTGGTCATTTTGATGCATCCTAACTACAAAGCATTAGATACTTTATTTTTATTATAACAAAACCGTATTTTGAGGGCTGAGGGGATAGCATAATGGCTATGCAAACTCAGTTTTATGCCTGAAGCTCTGAGCTCCCAGGTTCAATCTCTAGCACCACTGTAAACCAGAACTGGACAGTGCTCTCACAAAATTAATTAATTAATAAATTAATGAATTAGATTGTCTGAGTCAAAGAGGATCAGAACTGGTTTACCTCCCTTGTGATGCCCATCTTTGGTGTATAGGTAGGAATAGACCATTTGGCTAGATTTTTGCTCTAACTGCAGCAATTCAAATGCTTTTCTTCCCAAAAGAAAAACCTGGCCCATTCTTGGTAAATCACAGCAGTGTACCCTTCTCCCAGGCAATTCTTCTCAACTCTAGATATTTTGTAGTAGAGAAAAATACTTTAGCTAACGTATATTTACAAGACCAGCAGTCAAAGTGCTATAGAAAGCGAGGACTTGGATGGCATGTGGAAACAGAAAGAGCTATGAGCACAGACCACAGACTGGACCCTTGACTTCTATCACAAACGTCCTCCCTGGTTCTCCTCATATTTCTGGAATCATTTCTTTTTTTATTATTTATTTATAAAAGTAAAAACTGACAAAACCATAGGATAAGAGGAGTACAGCTCCACATAATTCCCACCACCAGAATTCTGTATCCCATCCCCTCCCCTGATAGCTTTCCTATTCTTTATCCCTCTGGGAGTATGGAGCCAAGGTCATTGTGGGATGCAGAGGATGGAACGTCTGGCTTCTGTAATTGCTTCCCCGCTGAACATGGGTGTTGACAGGTCAATCCATACTCCCAGCGTGACTCTCTCTTTCCCTAGTGGGACAGGGCTCTGGGGAAGGGGACTACAGGACACATTGGTGGTATTGTCTATCCAGGGAAGTCTGGTTGGCATCATGCTAGCATCTGGAACCTGGTGGCTGAAAAGAGAGTTAATATATAAAGCCAAACAAATTGTTGACTAAACATGAACCTAAAGGCTGGAA
The DNA here is from genome assembly GCF_950295315.1 of Erinaceus europaeus. Taxonomy (NCBI): domain Eukaryota; kingdom Metazoa; phylum Chordata; class Mammalia; order Eulipotyphla; family Erinaceidae; genus Erinaceus; species Erinaceus europaeus. The sequence continues at coordinate 8,651,210 of NC_080172.1, forward strand.
TAATGCAGATGAAGAGTTGAGGGGGAGGTCTCTGTTTTGTAGATAGCTAGTAGACCTATTTTAGTTATATTCCAAAGGGCCCATGACTCTACTAGTTTTGTTTGTTAGTTTTTCCTCTGAGCCTGAAACCTGATAATGTAGGTGGATCCAAGTTATTGTCTGGGGAGATGATGCTATGGCTGGAAAAAGGACCAGAAAGCTGAGAAAGAGAGTAGCTCCCAAATATGGGAAAGGTGTATAAATATTGTTGACTGTGCACCCCATCGATTTGATGTGATCTGGGGCCTATAATCAGCTTAGGAGCCTATGTGACCTCTGCATCCCTCTAGATCTGAGCTCACATTCTGTGGTTATGAGTAGGAACATGCCATGCTGCCCCAATATCGACCCATCTTCCTCAGGTGTATCATACAGTATGTTGTCCACCTCCCTTCAGAGGATGGAACATTCTCTACTGTTGTTGATCCAAGTTGAGGGCAAGATCTTATGGGAGCCCACGAAGGGGTCTATGGTGTGTTGTTCCTGATAGAAATGACTGGTAACATTGGAGAAAGGGATTTATTTGGGATCTAGGCCCATTGTTGGTATGCTTCTAAAAACCCCTTCTGTTTCATTAGTTTAATCCCCCCTGCTTAACACTATTCTATTTACATAACACTGTATTCTCTTTACATAACCTCTGTTAACAAGCCTTCCCTCCAGGGCATTGGTGGTTTAGTGGTAGAATTCTCACCTGCTCCGCCCCCTCTCCTTGTCATACCCTGATTTTCACCAGTCACTTTTCTCTCCACCCTCTCTGTGTCGCATGCTGTTCCCACCCTACTGGGCTAGTATATTTATAAGGACAAGATTGTTTGTAGTAGTTAGTTTAGTTTAGCTTAGCTTGGTATAGATTGCACTGCGTCCTGCATGAATAAAGAGATACTGCATACAGCTCAACCATGAGTCCCTGGTCATCTGTTACCCGCCTGTGAAGCCAGCCCGTCAAAAACAACAGCCCATCATGTCTGTTTGGGAATCTCAGGACTCCCTCAATAGGGCCCCAGCTAATGGGGTGGCCTGATAGTGACTAAAGAGTCATCATAAAAGTATGCCAGTCTCTTGCCCTTATTCAACTTTTGCATCCTTGCTTTGATAAGGATAGCTTGGGAGTGAGTGAGGGAAGTATAATAGGAAATAAGTGAGGAGGGTATCTAAGTCTAAGTAGACACTATTTCATTATGAACTTCATACTGACTCACTACAGACTATTGTGTACTTTTGCTTTCAGGTATATATTTTGGCCTAATTTATAGATACATGTGAACGTATGTTCTATCTTATGGGACCTGGTCTATATCTAGGTTTTGGGACTTTGTTAGGAATTGAACCACCTGAAATGGAATTAGAGAATCCTATGAAAGGAAAAGTCTCACCCCAGTAATGAGGCTGAAGGCTTGACACTGGATGCCTGATGTCTCTGTCTCTGGACACAGTCTGAAGTGAAGCTTGCTGAGGTGGTACTCATTGCATTGACTAGGTTGGAATCAGCAGAACCAATATCATTTGATATGGATTGAGAGACGTATGCAGGAAATTGAGCTCCACCCTAGAGGGTCCAGGACTGGGGGAAATAAAGGCTGTATAGAGGAAGCGGGAGGTTCCTGCTGTCTTAGGGTTTAGGAAGGCAATAGATAGCTATTGTTATCATCACATTATTTGGCAATTGGGTTAACTTTGAAAAATCCCTTTGTTAGGATTTGCTGTATCATACACATCACCCTAATTTATGTCCTTTGACATTATTTGTATATAGCTGTGCCACCAACTGCTTCTATTCTCCCTGGTCTAAACTTTTAAGAGAGTCAACATATCAAAGACTCAGCCTGTGGTCTGTGCATTAAAAAGTTTGAGACATTCAATCGATTTTCCCCTCTCAGATTCATTAAGTAGTGATTTATATGACTACAGATTAATAAGTATCTTCCTAGGGACCATGACTTTAGTAATCTTTGCTTGAGTTTGAAGCTAAGATGGAGGGAGACTAGATGGAGGGAGACTAGAAATAATGTCTGTCAGAATGATGTCTGAGTAGAGGATAAAACTTGAAATCCAAATGAGAACAGGAAGTAGCTCCCAAACTTGAAATATATATACTTACTCTCTATCTCCACTCTGCAGATACTTCAGATTTACCCACTATATCTATAGCTGAAATCTTTGTGGCTAGTACTTAAACCTCTCCTCTTTTGCATCACCTACTTCATAATAGTCAAAGATAAAAACCTAAAATCTGAAAGTGTTGTCATGGAAAAGTAAATAAGATCCAGAACTATTTTGTAAAACCATAGATATGCTAACACACACAGGTGCTTATTCTTTAGTATGTTGGACATTTAATTTCTGCTAAAATAGCTTTACTGATCTTCATTTGCATTTCCTAGGCTACTAGCTAAGTTGGACAAAATTATTTTTATTTTACTTTATTAGTTATTTAGTAATGATTGTCAAGATTGTGGTATAAGAGGGGCACAGTACCCACCATCTGAGTTTGATATGTTGCCACACACCCCCCCCCCCCACTGAAAGCTTTCCTATTCTTTATCCCCCTTATAGACCAAAGATCATTACGGGGTGCAGAAGTTGGGAGTTCTGGCTTCTGTAATTGCTTCTCTGCAGGACATGAGTGTAGACAGGTGGATCCCCAGCCTGTTCCTGTCTTTCCCTAATAGGGTAGGGCTCTGGGGAGGTGAGGATCTGGGACACCTAGGTGAGGTTGTTTGTCCTGAAGGTCAAGATGACATCATAACAGCATCTGCAGCTTGGTGACTGAAAGGTGGTCCCAAATATTTCTTAAGTTCCTTACCACTTTAAGATATGAGAATCACAAATAGAGCACCAGAACTCTGTTCCTTCAGGCTTGGTACTTAAGAGTGGTTCTTTTTGTCTCATATGGATTTTTTTTTTTTTAAAGTAACTTGATAGATCTTGGTGTTCTGGTTGACTAGATTATGAACAGTATTACACAGATTTTTCCATGTCTGGCTTTGTAATTGAAATAACTCAATTATTTACTTTGTCTAGAGGGAGAAAAGGCAATTTTAAAACATAACTCCAGAGAAATTTTTTTTCAGAGAATGTTTAATGTGTCTTGACTTTACATTGAAATTTTTATACATATAGTCATTATATTTTTATTTCATACTGTAATAATTATGTCCTTATCCCATACTGTATCATTTTCTCCTCCTAGGGAATATATATTTTGGATATTTAATTACATGTTACAATAATTATGTCTGTATTTATTGTTAATTTTAGCATTTAACACCCAGAGGGTTTGTACCTGTCATCTCAACAACGTGGTAATGTCTAGCATCTTGCCATCCCTGGGGGAGTAGTGTTGCCTGAACTTGGCCTGATGAGAATAAGATAGAACATGTCTAGATTTAGTGGCAGCGACCATGGTTAACTGTATGCAGTCAAGAGACCAAAGAAAATCCTGTGGTGGACTCATTTTTTAATAGTTTGAGTAACTGAGTATAGGTACATGCTTTTTGAAAGCTCTTAAACATATCCAGCGTTTGGGGGATTTGTAATTGTTTATTCTTTAAAATTAAAGAAGCTGTTAATAGGACCTCTATTAGAGTTAATACAGTTTTAGCAGCTAATAATGGTAGCTTACAAGTATCTTGTGTGATTTCACGAACATTTTCATTTACATCACCTCATTTAATCTTGGCCAGCTCTGAGGCAGATACTATTACCTCAGTATCACAGCTGGAAATCACAAGTTTCTAAGTTAAACAACCTGCTTAAAATCACATAGTTAAAAAGAAGTAGAATTGAATTCAAATCTGTGTGCCTTGATTTTAAAGTCTCATTATTTTTTTTCAGCTACCCAAGCTTTTCTGATTCCTTTGCCACTATAACTGGAATTGTAGCATTATTTCTGAGTCTCTCTCTCTCTCTCTGGTTCTCTCTCTCTTTTTCTTTTCTTTCTTTTTTTTTTTTTTTTTCAGCTGTGGTTTATGGTGGTGCTGGGGAACTGCACCTGGGACTTTGGAGCCTCAGGCATGAGAGTCTTTTTTATATAACCATTATGCTATCTACCCCTGCCCACCCATTTCTGAGTTTTACTTGGTTGACAACACAGTCATCACCTCTAATTGTTAGTGAGCATATATCATTTAGGTTCCATAGAAAACCACTGACAAGGTGTATACTACGGAATAAACATTTACTCTGAAGTTGCATTTCTGACTGAGCTCAATAACCCTCAGGTCACCCTTTCTAAAGCCAGTTAACAGTCAGTGGTGATGCCTTTTATCCTAGGACCCAAAGAAAACATTTATGTAAACACAGAAGTCAACTTATTGATGTAGTAGTTGAATAAAACTCACTCTGCTAAATAAAATATATAAATTCATTAAGTAAATGTGAGCCATCATTTCAGCAACTGCTTAAGTTTGAAGAGTCATTATTGTTCATAAATAGTTATAACCAAACTGCCAGTAAAGAAAATTCAAGTGATCAGAACTTTCTGCAGTAGAGATTAAAATGCATCGTAATAGGTGGATTTAAGAGAACCAACAGAAAGTGAAACATGTAATAAAATTATTAAAGAAATGACTTGAGTGGCTAAGAAATAACTCAGTGGAAAGAAAATAGTACTTGTGGGGTCTGGTGATGGTGCACAGGGTTCAGCCCTCATAGTACAAAGCTCAGGGACCTGCTCCCTATCATCCCCTCTTGTCTCAATTTCTTTCCTATCCAATAAAAAAAAAAAAATAGAAAAAATGACCACCAGGAGCAGTGGATTTATAGTGCAGGTATCAAGCCCCAGCAATAACTCTGGAGGCAAAAATAAAAGAAAGAACATAGTACTTGCATGCCTAAGGTCCAAAGTTCGATTCTTGTCAACCTTGGACAGAGAACTCTTCTCTCCTTCTCTCTCTCTCTCTTTCTGTCTCTCTCTCCTTCACTTTCTCCCTCCTGATAAAATAAATATGTAAAAATTAGCTTCAGAAACCTTTTAACAGACAAATATTTATAGACAATGGATATTTTATATCTTAATTATGATTAATTACACTGTATGTTTTTTTTCTGAAAAAGTTTTGTTAGCTCTAAATAGAGACATCCATTTCTTTTTAAAAAATTATTTTATTGAGGGCTTAATGGTTTCCAGTACAGCTGTTAACACCTGGGTACAATTTCTCATCTCCACATGATACCTATCTATAAAATACTCTCATTCCCAGCTTAGGTCCATTTCAGTCATAAAAGACATAATTTCTAAAGCAGTTTAAAAAGTGTGTTTTCTCTACATGCCTCTATATTAATGTAACAGCGAAACTGATTCTGAAACAGGATTTAACGTTTGTTTCACTTCTGTATCTGTATTTTCTCTTAATTTGCTACACGAGTTTTAAGATAAAATTCTCTTGCTTTTCTTTTCCTAGGCTTGACCCTCCGCTACCTCAGACATTGCGAAAACACAGCTCAACTGAAAACGTGTCTCTAGAAACGCTAAGGAACAGCAGCCCAGAAGATCTCTTTGATGAGATTTAACTGTCTCCAAAAACTGCTTTGATGTTCACTAGACTATGTTTTCTATTCATTTCTTTAAACTCAGAAAGGAAACTTTCAGCTCAGTAGCAGCTATTATTGCTCCTTACAATTTAATCACATAGATACAGAATTGAAACCATTGTGCAAAATGGATTAAACATGTATATGAAAATATGATTTGATGACAGTGGTACATTTTTTTGTAGCTACTCATTCACTATGCCAATAATTACACAAAATCTCAGACTTTTTGTTGCAAAAGGATACATTTATCTGGTTCAGTTCACATGTATTACATGTGATAGCTGTCTATCCTGTCTAGGAAGATGTTAGAAATATAAGAAAAAATATGCATTTTTTTGGTGAAAAGTCATATTCTGAACAATACTTGAACATTTTAAGGTGTGAATGATGTACAAAATGTATTTCCTATATGAAAACCACTTGAAAAATCTCATAAAAGTTTGGATGTGTTGAATATTTTGAGTTCTTATTTAAATACCTCATTTTACCTGACTTTTTTGTTATCATGCTAGCAACTACTAACAAATTGTTAATATATAAATACAACCTATTATATTCAAGAAAGTATTATTTCTGAGATTATTGATGAATTTTTTTATCTTACCCATCCAAGGACACTCCATAAAATTAAAGAACATGTCATATTAACTCATCTATCCTCAGTGACACTTATGACTTTTAGTATTTACTGTGTCCAGTTCCTAGCCTCTAGTTCTATCTCTACCTCTCTCCAGTTAAACATTGACTTCCTTCAAGGCACTCAGAGTGACCAGTGACCATGAAGCTTTTAAATACAGTGGGTCGTTCATACTCAGTTCTCGTCTTGCTAAGTCAACCAGCAACATCTGGTGTGGTCAGTCTCTTCAGAAAACTTTTTTTTTTTTTTTGCTTTATTTCTGTAACACCATTTGCTCGTTCTCCTCTATTTCTGACTGCTAATGTCTCAGACTTTATTCTGAGTCCATCTCCTTTGCCCAATAGTTAAGATGTCTGAATTTTTTAATTTCAGTCTTTAGTCTCTCCTCTTTCCATTACCCACAGTCTCTCCCTAGACTATTTGTGATTTTCATTATTCTTTTGATTTATTGCCACCAGGATTATCACTGGGGCTCAGTATCTGCACAATAAATCTACAACTCCCATGGCCATTTTTTTTTTTCATTTTATTTGGTGGGGCAGGAAAAAAAAATTGGGAGAAAGAGAGGGAGAAGGAAATAAGTACTGCAGATGCTTGTAGCACTGCTTCACTGTACGTAAAGGCTCCCTTCCTGCAGGTGGGGACAGGGGACTTGAACCTGGAACTAGGTAATGTGTGTGTGTGTGCGTGTGCGTGCGCGTGCGCGTGTGCGTGTGTGTGTGTCTGTGTTCGGTTGGGTGTGCCACTGCCTGACCTTTTATTTGTGATTTTCAATACAGCCTATTTACTCTTCTTTGAAGTTAGAATTATTCTTTCTATAGTCTATGCACCTAGTATGTAATAAGTATAAATATATTAGTAATATTCATAGCAATATTATATAGCACCAATAAAATATAAAATTCTTTTCAACCACTTTGGATTTTATAAATATACATCATACATAAAGCAATATAAGTCATTTATTCTTATATATTATTCTACATGCGTGTATATTGTACATGCATCTATCTATATATGTTTGTAATATGATATATATCATCATTTATCATTGAATTAGCACAAAAGGAGATTCTTAAATATCCCCCCCATTATTTCTTTGTGCAAAAGATGTGATGTATCTAGGCATGTTTGTTTTTGTTTTTTTCGAAGTCAGGATGAATCTGCCTATCTGCTTGCTTATTTGAATGACGTAGCACATCCAAAGGATCTGTTTTCTTCCATCTAACAGATTGCACTACCACTTACCCAGCTAGATGCTTGACAAGGAAAACTTAGGAATGCTCCTGTGTCTCTGCTTCCATTTCCCCAGACATCCTGTTATTTTGACATTTAAAATACAGCCCTATTTTGTGTGTCTTTGTATCTACACTACTCTGCCTCTTGACCAATCTCTCTGCTTCATCCTTATACCTTCCAACCAAACAGAATTTTAAAACATATTTTAAATAAATTTTAAAACGTTAAGAGGGGACAGGCGGTAACATACCCGCTTAAGCGCACAAATTATCCAGCTCAAGGACTTGGGTTGGAGCCACTGCTCCACCTCTACAGTGGGGACCTTTCACAAGAAGTGAAGCAGGTGTACAGATGTCTGTCTTTCTCTCCCTCTTTATTTCCCCCTCCCCTCTCAATTTCCCTCAGACCTATGTAATAAAAGTTAGAAAGAAGAGAAGAAATGGAAAGAAGAAGAAAAAAGAAAAGAAAAGAGTGGTCTCCAGGAGCAGTGAATTCTTAGCGCTGGCACCAAGCCCTAGTGATAACCCTGGAGGCTGAAAATAAGAGGAAGAAAAGTAAATTTTGAAAAAACAGATAATTTCAGTGCCTGGATTAACATCTTCCAATAGTGATGTTACCCTTAAATAAAGTTCACATGCTTTAGCTACAATTCTCAAGGTCTGGTAAGATCTGACCCCTCACATACTCAATGACAAGAAACTGAAAGCTTTTCTTCTTGGATAAAGGTTGCCCACTGCCATTGTTATCATTCGACATAATCTTGGAAGCTATAGCCACAGCAATTAGGCAAGAGAAAGGAGTTAAAGAGATAAATATAAGAAGAGAAGTGAAACTAAAAACTCCTCGGAATTAATTATTATAGTAAGGTAGTAGGCTACAAAACTAATATATTTTTTAAAATATTCCCTTTTGTTGCCCTTTTTTTATTGTTGTAGTTATTGGTGTTATCATTATTGGACAGGACACAGAGAGAAATGGAGGAATGAGGGGAAGACAGAGAGGGGTGAGATAGACACCTGCAGACCTGCTTCACCGCTTGTGAAGCAACTCCCCTGCAGGTTGGGAGCTGGGGACTCGAACCAAGATCCTTAGCCTGTCCTTGGTCCTTGTGCTTTGTGCCACGTACGCTTAACCCACTGCACTACCGCCCAACTCCCTACAAAACTAATACTAAAAAATATCAGTGGCATTTTTCTAGGTAAACATTAAGTTAAAAGAAGAGGAAATCTGAAAAATCAATTCTTTTTACTATCGCAGCAAATCAATCAAATACCTGAGAATAACATTTACAGGTGAGGTAAAAGAGTTATACAGCAAAAATTATGAGTCACTACTCAAGGAAACAGACATAGTTATGAGTCACTATTCCAGGAGATAGAGACACAAGTAAGTAGAGATCTATGTATGTGTGTGTATATATGGACTGCGATTGAAATTACTAAAAGCTATACGCAGATTTAATGTAATCTCTCTCAGGGTCCCACCAAATTTCTTTAAAGAAATAGAACAATTGTTCCAAATGTTTATAGGGGGCCAGAAAATACCTAGAATTTCCAAGTAATCTTGAGGGAAAAAAAAGACTTGAGGCATCATACTTCCTGACCTACAGTTATACTCCAGAGCTGTTGAAACTGAGACTACCTAATACTGGAATAAAAATAGACATAGAGACCAATGAGATAAAGTAAAGAGCTCAGAGATAAGCTTCACATTAATAAACAGCATTTTTGGGCAACAGGCTCCAGAAAATTGAATGGAGTCTCTTCAGCAAATGGTGTTGAGAACATTGAGTTGGCATGTGCAGAAGAAAGAAACTAGACTACCACATACATGAAGTCAACTCCAAATGGATCAAAGGCATGCACATCAGACAATAAACTATCAAATGCACAGAAGGAAGCATTGGCAGAACACCTCATGTCTGCTTTGGATGTGTCTTTGAAGATACAAGTCCATCAACAAGAAAAACAAAAATAAATCAGTGGGACTACATCAAAATAAAGAGCTTCTGTACAGCAAAGAGTACCATCACCCAAAAAAAAGACAGCCTATGGACACATCGTGCATCAGATAAAGGACTCATAATCACATATACAAAGAATTCACTAAACACACCAACAGGAAAAACAACCCTCATTTAAAAAATGGAAAGAAGGCAGGATCTTCACAAAAGAAGAGATTCAGAGGGCAAACAGACCTGACCAAAAAAAAAAACTTAGTCACTGATATTTGGGAATTGTAAACAAAGACAACAGTGAAATACCACATCATGCCTGTGTGAATGGAATACATTAGAAAGCAGAAACATCAAGTGTTATTACAAATATGGGGGGAAGAAGAAAAAGTCCACATTGTTGATGAGAATGTAAATTGATCCAACCCCATTGAAGCACAGAATGGAGAATTCTCAGAACACTAGACATGAGCCTACCTTATGACCCATCAATTTTTATCCTGGATATTTATAAAAGGAAAAGAAAGGAAGAAAGAAAGAAAGAAAGAAAGAGAGAAAAAAAAAAAAAAGAAGGGAAGAAAGAAAGGCATAGGTTTACATAGCAGCACAATTATAACTGTCCAAATTTGGAAGTAACCCAGATACCCAATGACAGATGAGTGACTTAGAAGTCTGGAGAGGAACCAAAAGTGAAGGGATGGCATTGGCATCCTGGTGCATGATGGTAGAAAAAGATTTAAGTTGGGGATGAGAAACTTTTAAGATATTGATCACGGAGATGAGAAAGTGTACCCAGGTGTCACCAACTATACTGTAAAACCTGACCCCTAGATCTCCTGATTACCTTCTCTTTTCTCTTGCCTTGTCCCCTGTGTCCCTCAAGTAGGTCAGATCACAGGACATTTGTACTAAATGTCCATCTTCACATACTTGGTTATATTTAATCTTTAAAACCTAGAATCAAATATCACTTCTTCAGAGATGCTTTCTCTGAAATATCCTTTTTAAAATGATATACACTCCTAGTCTACCCCACTGCAATCTGAAATCTTTTTTATCACTCCTTATAGCACTAGAATTGTGTTTTTGCTTTCTAATATTATTACCTATCATACTAGGTTGTATAAAATGTGTATGTATAATCTCCTTCTTCAGTATCACTTTACTGAGGAAATATTGATTTACAGGATTGTTGTTTTTACCATGGTACATTTCCACACTTCTCCCAAGATAGACATGAGTATAGGGACTTGGATCTCCAACTTCCCTTGAGTGCTTCTTTCTCCACTCCCTTCCAAGTCCCCAAATGTGCTGTAGTAGACATTGATTATTCACCTCATATTGCTTTGTTTCTTAAAATCTTTTGTTTTACCCTTTGCTTTGTTTCTTAGGTTCCATTTGTGAGTGCGATCATCCATCATTCCATGCCACCTCCAGCGTCTTTTCCAAGAGAAAGAGAAGAAAGGGAGAGAATATTGGTTAACTCACTGGTTTGCTAGCCAGTGAAGGAGACACAGAAAAAGTGTTTTTTAAGTATTAACATCATATCTATGAAATTTATAGTATTTACAAAAATGTGGTTGTTTTCCATGGCAGTAGGTCTTTTCAATCATTGATACCATGGGCTTTACTCAAGAACAGATTTTTATAAAAGAACACTGAAATGGAAGGCACAAGAATTGATTTATAAGGCAGCATGCATTTTTTTCCACCTTAATGCTTTACTTCAAAAACAGGGAGATTATATTTCTTACTAATTTTCAGCAGTCAGGGAGGAGGTGATCCAATGGGTAGAGTGCACACTTTGCTTATAGGCAGTCCCACATTTAATCACCAGTACTGCAGATTCACAAGTCTGTTGTTGTTTTTTTAAGTTATTTGTTTTAAAAAATATTTTTCACAAAAAAAAAAAATTGTAGTTCTTCTGGCATTGATGATGTGTCTCAGGTTTCATTAGGAAAGTTCATGAAAGAAAAAATCCCAATTTATTATGTAGTTTTAAAAGGTCAAGAAACTACTTTAGAAAAGTTCTTCTTAGTGGCCTGTTACTCATATTTATAAAATAATACACCTTGTGTTTTGAAGCCAACTATTTTTATTGGGCTACTTTGATTCAACAAATAATTTCATTTATGCACAAAATACAGAATTAGGTCATGCAATGAATTTAAGGAAAAATCCATCCTTTTGCCAAATATTTGTGAAGCATTTATCTCATTCTCTGTTCTGAGCACTAGATGTGGCAATAAATGATACAAGTTCTCTATTGTTTTGGAATATATATATTTGCCTCCAGGATTATTGCTAGGGCTGGGTGCCTGCACCATGAATCCACTGCTCTGGAGGCTATTTTTCCCCTTTTGTTGCTCTTGTTGTTTTGGTTATTACTGTTGTTGTTGTTGTTGGATAGGACAGAGAAATGGAGAGAGGAGGGGAAGACAAAGGGGGAGAGAAAGACAGACACCTGCAGACCTGCTTCACTGCTTGTGAAGTGATACCCCTGCAGGTGGGGAGCCGGGGGCTTGAACCGTATCCTTACTCCAGTCCCTGTGCTTTGTGCCATGTGTGCTTAATCCACTGCACTACCGCCCGACCCCCAGAACATATATATTTTAACAAATATAATTTATGGACTGCCTTTGAAGAGGGGAATATGTGGGCGAGGGCCGAAGGCTTAGGTTGGACACTATAGGTTTTATATAATGAACTATAGTATTAATAGCTGGTAGGGTAAGTGGCTTCAAGGACAAAAAGTTTAATTGTGGGTGAGAAGTAATAGAACATGAAAGTTATGTCTGGTAAGTTAAAAAGGCATTTGTGGATTTAGAGATAGAGAACTGTAGATGGAGCTGACTAGACAGAAATGCAGATGTACTATTAAGAGCAAAGAGTCATTGTCCACATTTGTAATATAGAACTCTACTATACTGCTGGCCAGAGTGCAAATGGGTGTAGTCATTATGAAGAACAGCATGGAGGAGCCTTAAATAAATACAAATGGAAAATACCTTATGATCCAGCAATTCCACTTCTAGGCATGTACCCAAAAGTTAAATAACACTAATTCAAAGAGATATATGCATCTTCATATTCACCGTAACATTATTTACAATAGTTAAAACTAGGAAACAACCAAAATGCCCTTCAACAGATGACTGGCTAAAAAAGTTTTGAGACATATACTCAATGGAATATTACTTAGTAATAAAAAGATGATATTGTGTCCTTTGGGATAAAGTGGATGGAACTGGAAATTCTGCATACTGGAGCAAGTAAGGAGGTTAAAGACAGCAACAGAATGGTTTCACTCGTGGAATATAGAGAACTGAACATAAGAATGTGGAAAAAAGATAAACTTGCATCTAAGAGTATGGGAGAACTATAGTGGTTATCTATGGAAGTTGGATGGGGACACAGATCTTTGATGATGGGAGTGGTGAGAAAGTGGAGGGAAAAAAAAGTTGACTGTCAGTTCATGCAATAAAAACTTGCTAAAATGTTACCAAATTTAAAAACTAGAAAAAAAAAAAGCAATGAAAAATCACCTGAAAACTCAACAAAATATAACCAGGATTTCACCAGAAACTCACTAAGCCACAGGTGAGCAAGACACGTGTGGCCAGTGGGCAGAAAAGAGGTAAGGAAGAAATGCTTCTAACTAAAAAACCATGCGTGGTGAAGGCTGGCTTCGAAATGAAAGTGGAGCAGCCAAGCGCATTACCTGGTGGAGAAGAATACATTTGGGTTCTTCATCGGAGCTCATCTCTCTTGGACCTGGCTGTCAATCCAATGCTTGGCGGAATCTAGATTTAGCTACTGGACAAGAGGGGAGAGAATTTGGGTCCCATCCCCAATTTGCTGCTTCCTGTTATGTGACCAAAATATTTTTTCTAAGTCCGTTTTCTCTCTTTTCTTATCTCTCATCTCTTATCATCCTCCTCTTTCTTATCTTGTTTTTCTTCTCTCTTAATCACTAGTGAGTGATTAAGTGAAACATCTACATATAGTTAGAGAGTCCTGAAAACTGGGGGGGGGGGGGGGGTAACCACAGCCAAATGAGATTAGGAGCTGCCTGCTTCACCTCAGGGTTGAAGTAAAGTGAAAAACAAAAAAGAAAACTTAAAATTTACAAATGGGAACTGTTAAGTAACTCACTGAGACACAAGTGTGACCAGTGGACTGAAAATAAGTGACAGGGGGACCATTTAAGACAAGAAAATGTGCCTAGTGCACATGAGAGCACCATCTTGTTGCATCTGTCTACTTCTCTCCTCAGTATGAACACAAGAGACCCTTCCTCTTATCTCCCAAAGGCAGTGGTGCCACCATTAGAATAACACCTTCACCAACTCCTGAGACACACAAAAGTGACTGACTTCAGGGGTCCAGAAACCAAAGACCAGAGGTTACCTCAAGCAGTACCTAGAAAGTAGCCCCCCAGGACACAAATTTCAAAAGTCACCAAATACAAAGGTCAAACCAAAAAAAAAAAAAAATAGCAGAAATGAACCAGGAGAGAAGCTCAGGAAAAAAAAAAAAATTCCAAGTCAGAAGCAAATAAGAATGACACAAATATCCAAACCTATGGTCATCTAATTATTTACAAGGGGACCCAAACTACTAAGTGGAGAGACGAGAGTCTCTTCAACAAATAGTCCTGGGAAAATTAGGTTGAAATGTGTAGAAGAATGAAACTGAATAACTGCACTTCACCACACATAAAAGTAAACTTCAAAGGATCAAGGACTTGGACATGAGACCAGAAACTATCAAATACTTAGAGGAAAATATTGGCGGTACCTCTCCATACAAATTTTCTTCAGTGACACAAATTCAATTGCAAGAAAGACAAAATAAAAAAATAAACCAGTGGGACTACAGCAAACATAAAAGCCTCTGTATAACAAAAGAAGCCACTACCCAAACAGACTCCCCTGCATAATGGGAGATCTTTACATACTATACATCAAATGACAAATGACCAAGATATACAGGGAGCTCGACAAGTTCAGCAACAAAAAAAGAAACAGAAAAAAAATGTCCCCATCCAAATGTGGGGAGAGGATATGAACACCAAAATATTCATCAAAGAGAGATTCAAAAGGCCGACAGACATGAAAAAAATGCTTTAAGTCATTGATTGTCAGACATACGTACATAAAGACAAAAAAAGCCTAGACCAAGTAGATTAGAAGCATCCAATAGCACAGCTATATACAAGATACTGGGTACTGTACAGCAAACCCTAACAAAAGGACTTTTCAAAGTTAACCCAACTACCAAATAATGTGATGATAACATTAACTATCGATTGTCTTTTTGAACCCTAAGACAGCAGGAACCTCACATCTCCAGTATAGAGCCCCTACTTCCCCCAGTCCTGGAACCCTTGGATAGGGCCCACTTTCCAGTATGCGTCTCCCAATCCATACCAAATAATATTGCATCTACCGATCACAACCTAACCAATGCAACGATTGCCACCTCAACATGCTTCACCTCAGACTGTGTCCAGAGACTTCACGTGTGGAATGACAACCCTTCACCTTCATTATTCGGGTTCCAGATGCCACCAGGATGCTGGCCAGGCTTCCCTGGATTGAAGACCCCACCAATGTGTCCTGGAGCTTCGCTTTCCCAGAGACCCACCCTACTACGGAAAGAGAGAGGCAGACTGGGAGCATGGACCGACCAGTCAACACCCATGTTCAGCGGGGAAGCAATTACAGAAGCCAGACCTTCTACCTTCTGCAACCCTCAATGACCCTGGGTCCATGCTCCCAGAGGGATAGAGAATGGGAAAGCTATCAGGGGTGGGGGAGGGTTATGGAGATTGGGTGGTGGGAATTGTGTGGAGTTATACCCCTCCTACCTTATGGTTTTGTTAATTAATCCTTTCTTAAATAAAATTTAAAAAATAAAATAAAATAAAAACATAAATAAAGACAAAAATATACCACTTCAACCCTGTGAGAATGTCATACATCAGATAAGATTAAATGCTGGAGATATTGTTGGGGCAAAGGAACCCTCCTGCACTGCTGATGGGAATGAAAATTGGTCCAACCCCTATGGAAAGCAGTTTAGAGAACTTTCAAAAGGCTAGAAATAGACCCACCCTGCAATTCCTCTCCTGGAGATATATCCTAAAGAACCAAACACACCATCCAAAATGATGCATGTACACCTATGTTCATAGTAGCACAATTTATAATAACCAAAATTGGAAGCAACCCAGGTGTCCAACAACAGATACGTGACTGAGAAAGTTATGATATATATGTGCAATGTGCTATTTAGCTTTTAAAAATAACAAATTCACCTTCTTTTATTCATTTATTTATCTTTTAATTTGTTATTTGATAGAGACAAGGGGAGGCAGACAAAAAGAGGGAGAAATTGAGAGATATCTGTAGCCCTGCTTCACTACTCTTGAAGTTTTCCCCTGCAGGTGGGGCTTGAACCTGGGTCCTTGTGCACTGTAATGTGTACACTTAACCAGGTGTGCCACTGCCTGGCCCCCATGAATTCACCTCATCTTGGATGGAGTTTGAAGGAATCATGTTAAGTGAGATGGCCTAGAAAGTGAAGGATGAATAAGGTATGATGTCACTCATAAACAGAAGCTGAGAAATAAGAACAGAAAAGGGAAACACAAAACATAACTTGTACTGGGTTTGGTGTATTGCACCCAAGTAAAGGACTCTCAGGGTGAGGGGCTTTCACGTTCACTGTATGGGGGTCAGGGTGGGAGACAGTCCTTGGGTGGTGGGAGTGGTGTGTAACTACTCTTATTAACTTGTCGTCGTATAAATCACTATTATTTCAACATTCCAGTAGAAAAATACATAGACTATTTTAAGTTCTATAACTGCCTACATTTTCATTTGAGTATATATTTCTTTAGTCTGAGCATTCAGTGTATCAAATTTGTAAACTGATTGAATTCAGACATTGGGCTTAAATTGTGTGAGCAGTTTAAAATATATTTTTTCTTTTAAACTAAAAGGGTTAGCAAATTTATGCTGACTCATAGAAAGTACTGGGACTCAATGTCAAGGTCAGGATTTCTTACTCTGTTATCTTGAATTACAATCCTAGTATCTGCATATACGGAAGTCTAGGTAATAAAATGGTGTTGGTATACTTTTTTAAAAAATAGGGAAGAAAGACGAGTCAAAGATGTGAATACAGTCTAGCTTTTGCCACCCCACTGACTGAAGGAGCTAATTTGTCTGACCAGGGAAATGGCCCCCTTCCTCTATCACTGCGTCATATGCAACCCCCCTAGACAGGTCAAAAGAGGCAGACTAAAAGTCATCCTTCATTCTTCAGCGGAGACTTAAGGAATAACTTTGCTCCCCTGCTGGAACCTCCAAACAAGTTCTCAAGGAAGGCCAAAGAGACTCCTTGATAGCATTGCCCAAGAAGTCAACTCTCATTCTTTTCTGTTTTGTTCTTGTACCCAATATTATTCATAGAATCCATCACTAATATAAAATATAATGAAATATTATCAGTACTCATGAAAAAGCTTAGCAACTTATGAATCAGGAAATCTAACCTATTAGGTAGCTAGCACGTTTTCTAAGGGAAAATGATTTATTCACAAAAGAACCGTTCACAGGCCCATTCATATCTATTGTCTGAAGTAATAATTTTCACGGCTGATCTGACAGACTCAAATAAATGCTTTTCAAGAGGGCAGATTTCATCTGTAGGTTTTCTGTCAACTAACCTGAATTGATTTTTCTCTGATTTTTAGTAACTGGGAAATGATACCTTGAAGAATGTTTCTTTCTTTCTTTTTTTTTTTTTTTGTCTCCAGGGTTATTGCTGGGGCTCAGTGCCTGCACCATGAATCCACTGCTCCTAGAGGCCATTTTGTCCCCCTTTTGTTGCCCTTGTTGTTATAGCCTTGTTGTGGTTATTATTGTTATTGTTGATGTTGTTCGTTATTAGATAGGCCAGAGAGAAATGGAGAGAGGAGGGGAAGACAGAGAGGGGGAGAGAAAGACAGACACCCGCAGACCTGCTTCAGCGCCTGTGAAGCGACTTCCCTGCAGGTGAGGAGCTGGGGGCTCGAACCGGGATCCTTACTCAGGTCCTTGCGCTTTGTGCCACATACCACCCGACCCCCTGAAGAATGTTTCTTCAGCAGGAATTTTGTGGTTGCATCATCACCGACCATCCAACTTCTGTTTCCCCTTGCCTTCATACGGGCACTAACATTTTTTATCCACTCAGTCTAAAGCACTCTTCAGTCGATTTTCCACTCATCTTCTCCCTTTCTTTTTTAAAAAGACTTTTAAAAATATTTATTTATTCCCTTTTATTGCCCTTGTTGTTTTATTGTTATAGTTATTATTTTCATTGTTATTGATGTCATCATTGTTGGATAAGACAGAGAGAAATGGAGAGAGGAGAGGAAGACAGAGACGGGGAGAGAAAGATAGACACCTGCAGACCTGCTTCACCGCTTGTGAAGCGACACCCCTGCAGATGGGGAGTTCGGGGCTCGAACCAAAATCCTTACTCCGGTCCTTGGGCTTTGCGCCATGTGCACTTAACCTGCTGCGCTACCACCTGACTTGCCATTTTCTCCCTTTCAAATCTCTTCTCATTTCCTGACTATTGTCCTTTGCTTTCTGATTTTCCTCCACTATTTGAGTGAAATTCAATACAAACTGTACTGTTAGAATGTTGACCTTTTTTCGTCACTCTTTTCAGCTCTTTCATCCTAAATTTACAGCCTCACAAGGAACTGTGCTTTCTGGTGGTCTAGGAGATGGCACAGTGGATAAAGCATTGGACTCTCTAGCATGAGATCCCTAGTTCAATCCCCAACAGCACATGTACCATCATGATGTCTCATTCTTTCTCTCTTTTCCTGTCTCCTCATTAATAAGTAAAATCTTAAAAAAAAAAAAAAAAAAAAAAAAAAAAAGGAGAAGAAGAAGAGGGAATCGGGTGGTAGCGCAGTGGGTTAAGGGCATGTGGCGCAAAGCACAAGGAAAGGCATAAGGATCCTCTTTCCAGCCTGCGGCTTCCTACCTGCAGGGCAATCGCATCACAGGCAGTGAAGCAGGTCTGCAGGTGTTTATCTTTTCCCCCTCTCTATCTTCCCCTTCTCTCTCCATTTCTGTCTTAACAATGATGACATCAATAACAGCAACAATAATAACTACAACAACAATAAAAACAAGGGCACCAAAAGGGAAAATAAATAAATAGAAAAAGAAGAACTGATTGAGGGTCTGTCTGCCCCTTTCACTCTTGGTTCTATAGAGAAGGAGACATTAGAGCCTCACCACTCATCATGATGTTGGACCTGTCTATTTGAAGTAGGGACATTTTTTTTTCTCCCAAAATGGTGGCTACTGTTCTCGTACATGAAATAAGGACTCATCCTAAACCACTGACTCTTGATTTAGAGACAGTCTCCAACTTAATTGCTATCTTAGAAATAACACTGTCAAGTAAATGCTGGTAGATTAGACAAACTTTGTGGAACTTGCTCATACAAGATTCTAGCAATCTGTCTTACTGTGCTTTCTTTCAGATACTGAGCCTGAGGGTATCCACACAGGCCATTTATTTGGGAGTGACCCCAGGGAGCAGGAGTGAAGGACAAGAAATCTGAAGGACAAGTGGAAGAAGAACAGCTAGAAAGATACCCTGTTAAGGTAGTCAGCATTGCCTCCACCCCACTAGGATTTTCTGAGGCACCTTCTAAAATGTAAGTTAGACCTACGCTTCCAGAGACAGGCGAAAGGGAGACACACTGGTTTATTGTTTACTATTTCCCATCAATCAAGGTTGACATGGAGGCACGGTTCCCACATATTTCTCCTTACCTCTGTGTGACTGAAAGCACAGCAGGTTCTTGCAGGTAATTCACATTGCAGAGTCAGAGGTTCCCTCTGGCATGACATAAGAGAAAAATAAGAATTAATTTTATCTACATGAACTGGGACAAAGCTTACCTGTAATTTGACTGCTAAAAAGAAGAAACAAACAAACCAACAACAACAAAAAAAACCAGTGACTGTTATGACTGTTATGGAAATGGTATGGTATGGTGTGGTGTGGTATGGGACCCAGAGAATTTCACAGTAGTCTACTACAATGGTGTCCAAAGTTATACACAGATTCTACTGTCTGATGTTCCCCTGCCTAGTACAAATGGATCAAACCAGATGAAGAAGCATACCTTCCATGTTCTGGCTAAACTAAGGTTTGCTGGGATCTTTCATTCAGCAGAGATACAGACTAGAAAGGAGAAAAAGCAACTGATTTGCACAGAGAAGCAGTGGTGTCATATTATTTATTACCTTGGGAGTGAGGGGAAAACAGCCACTGTTAGGGTGGCTTCAAATCCTATGCATAGCTGAGTCAATTTCAGTACATAAGTGTCCTTAAAAAAAAATCACGACTTCCCCCAGATGCTCAGTGCAGATTAGTGGCTAAGAGAGTTGTGGTACATACACACAGAGGAGTATTATAAAGCCACTGGGAATGGTGAGGCCATCTTCTTTGTAGTACCTTAGTCAGAACTTGAAGGTGTCATGTTGACTGAGATAAGCCATGAGGAGAAAGACCAGTATGGAATGATCTCACTCACAGGTGGAACTTAAGGGAAAAAAAAAAAAAAAAAGTCCGGTAAGGGCAAGCAAGGGGGAAACTTGGACTGTGCGTGTGGTATATATTGCGCCAAAGCAAAGGGCTCTGGGAAGTTCAGAAAAGTGGTGAGCTGAAGGGACATTCAGGCTCTGGTGTACAATCAGAGGTGGGGCCTAGTGTTTCATTCCACTCCCTTAAATGTGAAAACAGAGATCTCCTTAAGAAGCTGAATTTGGGGAGTCAGGCGGTAGTGCAGCGGGTTAAGCGCAGGTGGTGCAAAGCGCAAGGACCGGCGTAAGGATCCCGGTTTGAGCCCCTGGCTCCCCACCTGCAGGGGAGTCGCTTCACAGGCGGTGAAGCAGGTCTGCAGGTGTCTGTCTTTCTCTCCCCCTCTCTGCCTTCCCCTCCTCTCTCCATTTCTCTCTGGCCTATCCAACAACAACGACATCAATAACAACAACAATAATGACTACAACCACAATAAAAACCTACAAGGGCAACAAAGAAAAATAAATAAATAAATATGAAAAAAAAAAAGAAGTTGAATTTGCAGTGAGGAAGCACGTTATTAGACTTAAGTTTTGCTATCCACTTCTATCACTCCATTGGCTTGCTTGGGGAAATAAAATATGCATGAAATAGCTACATACCTTTTCTAGAGACTCTAAGTTAAGTCACTGCTTGTTTCTGCCTCTCCGCTTGAGAGCTAGTAATTTCTACTATGGAATAAAAGTGCATTAGGGAACCAAAAGTAGATCTGGTCGTAATGTGTAGTTCTACTACCCTGAAAACTTTATTTGATTTATTTATTCATTTATTTATTTTAAGACAGGGGTAGGGAGGTAATGAGAGAAAGGAGACCACAGTTCAGAAGTTTCCTTCAACATGATAGGAACTGGGCCTAAACCTGGTTCACGCACCTGGTAAAGCAGTGCACTACCCAAGTGAGCTGTTTCAAAGGCCCTTTGAAACCTTGAGAAAAATCAGTCATCAGGGGTCAGATGAGGGCACACCTGGTTAAGCACACAGGTTACAGTGTGTAAGGACCTGAGTGTGAGCCCCTGGTCCCCACCTGCTGGGAGAAAGCTTTGCAAGTGGTGAAGCAGGGCTGCAAGTGTCTCTCTTCCTCTCTATCTCTCCCAACCTTCTTGATTTATGGCTGTCACTATCCAATAAATAAATAAAGATAATTAAAAAAATAAAAACAAAGAAAATCAGTTGTCTAGCTCTGCCCCATCTAAGTAGACCTGTGAGCATGATGTTAATTGCTTGCTACTCAAAGTCACTGAGATTTTGGATTTTTTGTTGTATTATGGTATTTTGACAATAGCTGACTGATACAATGACTCTATTTTAAGTCCTACTTATTTTTTTTTTGAGTGCTCTAACTGACCGACTTCCTTAGCACTTATAACACTCTTAAACAAAAATAGTTTGTATTATTGTTGTGACTGTTATGATTGTATTACATCCAGGGTTATCACTGAGGCTTAGTACCCAGCAGTCCTTTTTGCTTTTCTTTTTTTTTTTTTCCTTTTATTTTATAGGAAAGAGAGAAATTGAGAGGGGAGGAGGAGGTAGAGAGGGAAAGAGAAAGACACCTGCAGACCTGCTTCACTGCCTACCCACCCCCTTGATTGTGGGGTCTAGGGACTTGCACCCAAGCCCTTGCACTTGGTATTATGGGTGCTCGACTGGATGTGCCACTTCCAAGTTCCTTAAAAGCATTTTAATAGACAATAGACAATTATAAAAGCACAAAAGTATGTCTGAAATGTGTTTACATGAATCTGCAGAGATTTTTGATCAAAACAAAAATAAGAATAGTAATTCTGTGTGTGTGTGTGTGTGTGTGTGTGTGTGTGTGTGTTGCCATTAGAGTTATCTCTGAACTATGTGCCTACAAGGTGAATCCACTGTTCACAGCAGCTTTTTTTTTTTCTTTATTTTTCTTTGTGATAGAGACAAATTGACAGGGAAGAGAGACAGAAAAAGAAACGTCTGAAGCTCTGCTTCACTACTCAGAAAGATCCCTCCCCCCACACCCTGCAAGTGGGGAATTGAACCTGGGTCCTTGGCATAGCAATGTGAGCTCCCTAGCTGATGTAACACTGCCCAGCCCCCATGCGTTTGTTTTCTTATCCTTTTGGAGGATTTTTCTCCTGCCCCTCATGCTATTACCAGATCTATTCTCTTCCCTTTGGAGCTATTTACATTTGGGACCAGAATGATTCATTTTCTGGGAAATGTCCTGTCTTATTAGTGACTAACCTATAGATTTGATTTCTGTTCATTATGTGCTGGTGCACTGTACAATCCACCCCTGGAGTGACTGCCCCATATGTCTCCAGGCCTTGTTAAATACCTTGTGAGGAAAAACAAAACAAAACAAAAAGTCCACTTAATCCTCTTAACATTTCCCATTCCCACCCAACTTTATCTTAAACCACTGATCTAGACTAAAATCTATAGTCTAAATCTCTCCTCTAACCCCAGAAATTGCAAAAGTGCAGTGTACTTACTGTCACAGAATAACACAGAGACAATTTTACAACATTTCTACTAGCTCTTAGTTTATACACAGAAAAAAATAATCAGGAGTCTTCCAGCTAGAACCTAATGGGGACAAGACATTTAGACATGGGGATCATATTAAGTCAAACTTTTTATTCTGATTGCTGTCTATCAGCTTTTTGTTTAGGGCAACACATTTATTTTATCTGAACTTGACTTTTCACATACATACGATGAGAATTAAATGTAATAGTGAAGATAAAATGCCTACAACACAGTAATTAAAGCAGGCATAAAATATCTTATAATTGTCACAACTACATTATTAAATCAGTGTCCCATTGCTCCTGTCCACTTTTTTTTTTCAGTGAAATTGACAGAGACAAAGAGAGGGAGAGACAGTAACTATCATGACAAAGCTTCCTTCTGTGTCATCAAACCGCCCGTACAGCTCAAGTCTGGCTGCCCAAATGACAAGGCATGTCACGCTTTACCAGAGACCTGTCTCTCTAGCCTAACAACTAGATCTTTAAAAGGAAATAATAAGAGAGAAACCTGTAGGTGACATAGAGGTGTAAGTGCGTACACCCAGACGTGCTCCACTTCTCTGCAGATTGTGTTGCTATTCCCAATCTGTCTTAAACACTGCCAAGTTCTGAGAACTCTCTGAAGGCTAGAAGTGGACCTACCCTATGACCTTTCAATTCCTTTCCTGGGGATATATCCCAATGAACCAAACACAACCATCCAAAAAGACTTGTGTATTCCTATGGTCATAGCAGTACAATTTGTAATAGCCAAAACCTGAAAGCAGCCCAGGTGTCCAACAGATGAGTGACTGAGTAAGCTTTGTTCTGTATACACAAAGGAATACTACTCAGCTATTAAAAATAGTGTATTCACTTTCTTCACCTCATCTTGGGTGGAGCTTGAATGAATCATCTTAAGTGAGAGCAGCCAGAAAGAGAAGGATGAATATGGGATGATCTCACTCATAGACAGAAGTTGAGAAGTAAGAACAGAAAGGAAAACACAAAGCAGAACTTGGACTGGAGCTGGTGTATTGCACCAAAGTAAAGGACTCTGGGGTGTGGTGTGGTGGGGAGGGACTTCAGGTCTTTGAACATGATGGCAGAGGAAGACATAGTGGGGGTTGAATTGTTATGTGGAAAACTGGGAAATCTTAAACATGAACAAACTATTGTATTTTACTGTTGACTGCAAACCATTAATCCCCCCAATAAAGAAAAGAAAAAGAAAATTGTTTTTTTGGAAGTTGAAAAATTCCTGCCACAACCCACCAAAAACAATGAGAAAACATTTCAAGTGCCTAGGTCTGGACTTTGGTGCCAAGCACAGTGGTTTTATCATTTCCTTCTGGAGGGTGTTCAGATATTGCCTCTGTGGCCTTAGCTTCTTTCTTGATTATTTACAGTCTTTGCTTTTATATTCCTGTTGCTTTGGAGCAGTTGTCACTGTCATCACTAGTCTGCTTCTGTCTCTGTCTGGAAGGTGTGAAGGCACAATATTCATGTTATTTTCCTAAAGCTTCAACACTTTGTTCAAAGGCTCAAGTTTTGGAACTAAATTTTGTGAGGGGAGTGAGGTGATGGGGCTCAGTTCATATGTGCTATTGAATAAGTGTAAAATGACATAAAGTCTCAAGAAATACCAGTTTATTCCCCAGAGGGAGACATTGTGAACTAACTTTTTATTCCCCTGTATTTTGATCCTAGGATGATTGATAATTATAAAGTATCCTTTCCCCCAACTATAAATTGTCAAAAACAGCATAAATATTTTGTTTTCAAGTTTCAACAGGAAACCTGAGACAAAATTTCTCACTTTCTAGTGGATATACACACACTGGCCACCACTTCTCCACAAATTTCAGTGGAAACATGGATAAGGGATCATTTTCTCCCCTCATTGACAAATTCTGTAATAACTGAACTGCAAAAAACAAAACAAACAAAAAAACCTTACAGGATTGAATCTTCTAGTGCACTTGGAAATAATTAAGTTTTCTATCATTTTCCTTAATCTCTTTAGCTGAAATACATTTGTAGCCAAGCCTTCTGTGAATTGGCTGAATCTCATCATAGAATTGCTGGGAATGCCTTAAATATTAAGGATTTTATATTAAATATTAAATTAGCAGCATCCATGAACCTTGAGAAAGTTGGCTGCTAGCCTTCCTACTCAAACTTATCTATCCATCAGTCCTGCTGGTAGAACAATCCAGAAACATCTTCTTATAGAGAAATGTGAAGCTTAGACCTCATTTTCTACTATTTAGTTAAGAAATAGCTGAAAATCCTGTCTTGTATTTTTGACACATGATTCCAATTAGTACAACAGTGCAGACCCCTGAACTTGATTAAAAAAAAAAAAAAAGGCACTGCCGCTGACGTGTACCTTTGGTGCCTGTACAATATACCCTTTCATTTTACAAGGTGACTGTCGTATAGTTTTAAATATCTTTTATAAATCCCGGCAAAACCCAAGGGTGTAAGCTTAGTAAAAGATGAAAAGAGGCAAACACAGCTTTGCTTGACTTGCCTGCTGTAGTCTTTTAGAACTCTGTATGCAGACATCTTATTTGGTAAAAATCTGCACTGGGCATTTACAGTCTTGTGCTCATAATCCATTCCCGTTTGTGAGATCTTAGAGGCTGTTAGGAAATGCTGCTTACGTACTGTGAATTTGCTTCATGTGACCATGTACTTAAAATTCAGTGGAAACACCATTCAAATAAGTTACTTTAGGTCCCACTAGAACTGATAAGACATCTGCCTTCAATGGGACTTTTCCTGAGTGACTTCTGGAAGTTCATAAAATGTTAAGTTGGAAAGTTAAGATCAGTGTACTAGAACATGGGAACTAGATATGGAGACGCCAAATCAAGGTCATCACATAACCATCTCCTGCCAAAAAGGGGCGGGAGACCAACAAGGGGGAAAAGTGTGATAAGTAAAGTTAGATATTTTATGACTGCTTCACTTGGTGTGTGTTCTGTGCTTTGACCCAGGAACTGTAGACTGATTTCCACATCAGGTCATGGGAAAACGTGATGTCTTTAGTCTTGAAAGCGTGAGACACTTCTGTTATATTCCCTGCATGAAAGTGAAAAAAACAACTTCTTGTGCCTGAGTTTTATTTTCATAATTGCCATTCTATTTATGGACCGGAATTTACAAAGTGGAGAAATGTATGCATCAAGAACAATGTATGTCCTCTCCTGAATGCATTACTAACTGCCCTTTTCTGCTCCAACCGGGATCCTTACACCAATCCTTGCGCTTTGCGCCAGGTGCGCTTAACCGCTCCGCTACCGCCGGACTCCCGATAATTATAATTCTTATATCAAATCCAAATCAATTCAAAATGGATTAAAGATTTAAAAATAAACCTTAAGGCCATTAAAATCCTAGAGCAAAATATCTGGGATGAGTTCCTTGTCAATGACTTTTTAAATTTTTTTTACCAGAGCACTGCTCAGCTCTGGTTTATGGTGGTGCGGGGGGATTGAACCTGTGACTTTGGAGCCTCAGGCATGAAAGTCTCTTTGCATAACCATTATGCTATCTACCCCCACCCATCAATGACTTTTTAACATTGAAATCATATCACAAGTAACAAAAGCAAAAATGAACAAGTAGAAAGTCATCATTCTTTTTCGGCACAACAAAAATGTTATCAATATTTGAAAAGGCCACCTATGGAATGTGATTTGCAAACTGCATATCTGTTAAGGGAAGATCTATGTGTATTACACAACTCAATGTGAAAATATAATAACCCAATTTAAAACGACACATAGGATCTTAATAGACATTTTCCAAAGAAGACAAACAAATGGTCAATGAGTGTATGAGATGGTGAATGAGATTTACTGACACCAATCTTAGAGAAATTTGGAAATGTACCCTCATGAAAACAACAATCCTTAAATCAACATTTCATCAATAAAGTTGAAATAAACAGATGAAAACTTGAAAAAGAATATGTAAAGTTCTTCTACATTGTAAATCAAAAGAATAGTGAGATATCACTTTATACCTATTACTATTACTCTTAGCAAGAAGTCAAATACTGACAAGAATGCAGAAAAAAGAAAAGAAAAAGGGGTCCAGAGTAGACAGCATAATGGTTATGCAAAGAGACTCTGATGCCTGAGGCTCCTGAGTCCCAGGTTCAATGCCCCCCACACCACAATAAGCCAGAGCTGAGCAGCGCTCTGATTAAAAAAAGAAAAAGAAAAAGAAGAAGAAAGAAAAGAGGAAGAAAAGAAAATATGCTCTGTTTAGGGCAGGAGTAGATAGCATAATGCTTATTCATAGAGACTCTCAAACCTGAAGCTCCAAAGTCCAGGTTCATAAGCCAGAGCAGAGTAACTATAAAGTGATTCTGTTAGGGGTCAGATAGTGACCCACCTGGTAGAGCACATGTGAAATGTGCAGGTACCTGGGTTCAAGCTCCGTCCCTACCTGTGGGGCTGAGGGAAGCTTCGTGAATGAGAAGCAGTGGTCCTGTGACATAAGTGTCTCTCTCCTCCTCTATTTCCCCCTTCCCTCCCGCTTTCTCTCTGTTTCTATCCAGTAAATAAGTACTTTTAAGAAAGTGATTCTGCTATTAGGTAAAAACAGTATGGAGGGCTCTTCAGAAATTAAAAGTAGGGAGTCGGGTAGTAGCACAGCGGGCAAAGCGCAGGTGGCCCAAAGTGCAAGGACCTCCATAAGGATATCGGTTCAAGCCCCCAGCTCCCCACCTGCAGGGGAGTCGCTTCACAGGTAGTGAAGCAGGTCTGCAGGTGTCCATCTTTATCTCCCCCTCTTTGTCTTCCCCTCCTCTCTCCATTTCTCTCTGTCCTATCCAGCAACAACAACATCAATCATAACTACAACAATAAAAAAAAGGGCAACAAAAGGGAATAAATAATAAATAAATAAATAAAATTAAAAGTAGAGAAACTCTGTATTCAACTTATGAATACATATTCAAAAGAAATTAATTATTAATTTGAAGAAACGTGCAGTCTCATGTATATGTTTTAATTTTTTTATTTTTATAGATATATTTAATATAAAAAAGAAAATGAAAAAATCAGAGCTCTGCTCAACACTGACTTCTTCTTCTTCTAGCGTTTGCCCTTCTTCCGTAGCTAGTCAACAGCGTCAGGTTGAGCCTGATGTCAAGTTTCGAGACCTCCTTTGAATCTGGAGAGGTGGCAGTCGTTGACTATGTGGGTCATAGTCTGTCTGTAGCCGCAGGGGCAGTTCGGGTCGTCTCTGGCTCCCCAGCGATGGAACATAGCGGCGCACCGGCCATGGCCTGTTCGATAGCGATTGAGGAGGGCCCGATCATAACGTGCTAGGTCAAAGCCGGGTTGACGATTGCAGGGGTCTGTGACGAGGTGTTTGTTCTTTACCTCAGCTGACTGCCAACTCTGTTTCCAAGAGTCTGGAACAGAGAAGTTCAGTGTAGGCGTAGGGGACCAGATTGGATGACGAGATGTCAAGCCTTGGACAGGGTGGGCGAAGATATCCGCGTATATTGGCAGGTCCGGTCGAGCGTAGACGTGGGAAATGCACTTCGATGATGCCGCATCACTGACTACAATGGGGCCAAGGATTGAACTTCAACCTCTGGGGCCTCAGGAATACAAATCCTGTGCTCTGATTTATACAGCTATTTTTCCAGTCCCTATTTTAACTTCAAGTGTTGAATATAAAGGCGTAAGCTTTTTCTTGTGTGGTTGATGAGTTCTTTGGTCTACAGATCCACCCTGGTCATTATTATTTCAGCTAGCTATCTGATTGTAGATCTCTGCTTATTTCATGGGTTACTCACTCTTTCCTCTTTCAACTTCCCTAGAATGGGTTTCCCTTAGCTGCAGAATTTCTACTATATCACTCCATCTTCTACCCACAACGGGCCTCAAGACTTCTGTTTTATTCCCAATGGCGTAGCAAAAACCAATCTGTTACTTAAAACCATTAAAGTACTCCATTGACTTCCATGTTGCTAAATTAAATGATTATTCTGTAATTCTTTTAATTTTTTATTTGTGATTAATAGTGGCTTACAAGATTATAAGACTACACCACACCTACCACTAAAGTTCTTTGTCCCAACTCTCCTGTAACCCAAAGATAAGCTTACTTGCATGACAACTCTTTAAGATTACCTAAAAATATGAAAGATTAAGAATGATACAGTGGTAATTCACATTAGTCAAACCTAGTGAATCTTCAATAACTTGTGGCCAGATTGCAAGAACTAACTCATTCACAAATACCCTTCAACACAAACATATTTATATCCCTCCATGGGAATCTTCAATATCTTCAAAGAAGCTCTCAGGGAAATCAGTCTTCTCTCTCCTTGTGTGAAAAGCCTTATTGGCCATCATTGTATATCCCAAGATCTACCTCTTTCCAAATTAATTGTGTTAATTCTCCAAGGGAAGCCCAATATCCTGCATCAGAGTTGGTCTTCTTCTATTTCAAAAATCTATATACAAATGGTATACTATCAGTATGTTCCTCCAAACTTAGGGTATTGATACATTTATCACACTCAGTAGAGGGTATCTGCAGTTCAGTCTAAATTGTATCAAGCCCATTAGAGAACTTGCCACAAAGAGTCAAATGTAGACTTGTCCAAATGTTCCTGCAGTCTTCAGATTCTTGAATGTTAAGATGCTTACATAAGGGGGACATAATTCATAACCGTGTCTGTTGTTGTTCACATATACCTGGGACAGCATACTGTGGGAAGGCTTTCTTCCTGAGAGATAGCAATATATGACTGCAGGGCAGCACACATTTATGTAAAGGGAAACACACTTTCTATGATGGGTTCTGCCCTCTTTCACTGTCACAATTGTTTTCAGAAAAAGAATTTCATTAGGTCACAGATGATTCAAGTGGCTGAATGGAATAGCCATCCCCCGGGTTTAAGGAATCTAAATCCAGCTCATTATTTCTACCCGGAGAACAGAAAGTATTCATTCTTTTTTTTTCCAGAATTGAAAGACATATTGAGTTGATTTTCCAAGAATTAAAAAAATATATACTACTTGTGCCATCAACATGTCAGATTCTTCAGCTTCTGCCTTTTTGTGTCCAAAATGTCAATATTCTCATATTGAAAATTCTTTTGCATACAATTTGCTAAATATTTGTGGTTTATACACGTTGCTTCTTTACTATCCAGATTTTTTTCTTATCTCCTAGATAAGACTGGTGCTTTGATTCCAAAAAGTTTTCAGGCCATAGAAGATGCACCACATCCTTTCTAAATTGTGAAATGATATCTGTCTTTAGGATGAAAACTGATATTTTTTGTGGTAGTAGCGTTTACTAGCATTTTTATTCTGTACTACATTATTTCATTCTGGTCACTTCAGTTGCTGGAACTTGATCTCCAGTTCCAGGTTTTGCCTTCATCTTCTCTAAGTAGATCAAAACCTTTCCTCGGCACATTCTTTTCACCCTCCACTCACCAGACTTAAAATAGTGCATAACTTAATAATTTCACACACACACACACACACACACACACACACCACAGCCCAAACTCTGAGACAATAGTGACCAATGTAGGAACTGTCCATAGAGAAGAGACATAAAAGACAGTTAAGATTCTGCTCCATTTCAGGCTGAATGACCACCCTTCCAGGAAAGCAGAGTTGGGTTTACCTTTTTGAGGCACACTTAAAAAAATATTTAGGTGGACTAATATTATACAGTAGATACAGTTGTCGGTACATGTGTAAATTTCTCAATTTTGGGATTCAGGCGGTAGCGCAGTGGGTTAAGCGCAGGTGGCGCTAAGCACAAGGACCAGCGGAAGGATCCCAGTTCGAGCCCCCGGCTCCCCACCTGCAGGGGAGTCACTTCACAGGCGGTGAAGCAGGTCAGCAGGTGTCTGTCTTTCTCTCCCCCTCTGTCTTCCCCTCCTCTCTCCATTTCTCTCTGTCCTATCCAACAGCAATGACATCAATAATAACTACAACAACAACAACAAAAAAAAACCAAGGGCAACAAAAGGATTAAATAAATAAATTTTTAAAAAAATTTCTTAATTTTCTGCAAATCACTCTGACCCCCAGACTATGTCCTCCTTCATCATGTACCAGGACCTGAAATTCCGCCATCTCCCCAGAGTCCTTGTTGCCCTGCTCTGATACTGTTTTAGCTTGTTCAGCTAGTTGCCTTCTTAGCTCAGCAATTTCAGCTTTCAGCTCTCTAATAACCATGAGATTATTAGAATTTTCTTCCATATTCTCATTTGTTGTTCCTGCAGTTCTGATTACAATTTTTTCAAATTCTTTACTCACTCCTGTTATTATTTCCTTAGCTAATGTTTGGATGTTGAACTCGTTGTTTTGTGCTTCGCCCTCTGGAGGACTTTTAGCTGGACTCTTGTCCTGGTTCGAGTCTCCATTATTTTTTCTTGTTGTTTTAACCATTTTATATAAGTTAACAGTTTTTTCAATCCCTGAGTTGGAGTTCAGTGGTGTAAAAACCTTTTTTTTTTCCCCTGTAGGCTATGGTAGCCTGAGGGCTTTTAAACTATCAATAGGCTTCTTGGCTTAATCACTGACTCCTGACCAAGAGATAAAGCAGGGTGTGGCAGAGATAATCCAGTGGTTATGCAAAGAGACTTTCACAGCCCTTCAGCTATGCCACCGAGGTATAGGTCTTCTCATGAGTTTCCCGGTTAGATCTCTGTGCCCTGGTGTCCCTCCCTGTTGCTGCTCCAGATTCTGAGGGTAGTAGCAATGGAGACTCAGAGTTGTACTTGGTGAGTCTCTGGGGAGTCCTTTCCTCCCTTCAGCTGTCCCCTTGTTGGTGGAGCAGACTGGAGGTGGTGTCTCCACTGACAAACTGTCGAACTGTTAGCAGTCACTTAATCTCTCCTTAGGCCCCTCTCTCCTCTCTGTCACCAGCCACGCGTGTTTGTACTCACGGGTGATTTACTGGGTTTCTGTGGTCATTCTAGTGCTGTCTTGTTTCGGTCCGGGTGGTCTCCTTTGGTATTCCTAGTTGATCCGGGAGAGGAGAGGAGAGGAGAGAAAGCGATCTGCTGCTCGTAGCTCCGCCTCCGGAAGTCTTTTTTTTTTTCCCCCAGAGTCCTTGATGGTGATGCCATACACCAAAGCCAGTCCAAGTTCTACTTTGTGCTTCCCCTTTCTGTTCTTATTTCTCAATTTCTGAGTGAGATCACTCCATATTCATCCTTCTGTTTCTGGCTGATCTCCTGTAACATGATTCCTTCAAGCTCCATCCATGATGTAGTGAAGAAGGTGAAATCATGATTCTTAACTGAGTAGTATTCCATTGTGCACATATACTGCAACTTTCTTAGCCAGTCATCTGGTCTTGGACACTGGGTCACTTCCAGATTTAGACTACAGCAAATTGTGCTGCTATGAACATAAGTAAGTATACAAAGATCTTTTGGGGTGGGCATGTTTGATTCCTGATGACATATCCTCTGAACAGGGCCATAAAAAAGGTCCATTTCTAACTTTGTGTGAGTTGTCCAAACTGCTCTTCACAGGGTTTGGACCAATTTACATTCCCATCAGCAATGCAAATGAGTTCCCTTGACCTTCCCCCCTACAGCCTCTCCAGCATTTGTTGTTACTTTTCTTTCTGATATATGACATCCTCACAATGGTATCTCATTGTCTTTATTTGCATTTTTCTGACAATCAATGACTTGGAGCACATTTTCATATGTCTGTTGGGCTGTTGGCCACTGTCGTCAGTATCCCAATTTTCGCCAGTCATCCCTGAATATTTGTTTTTAGTCCTGGGAATTACTCCCTCCCCCACCTCCATCCACAAGCCACGTGTATTTGTAGTTACCTATAGATTAGATACTTTAAAAAAAAATTATTTATTTAAGAAAGGAGACATTAACAAAATCATGGGATGGGGGGGTACAACTCCACACAATTCCCACCACCCAGTCTCCATATCCCACCCCCTCCCCTGATAGCTTTCCCATTCTCTATCCCTCTGGGAGCATGGACCCAGGGTCATTGTGGGTTGCAGAAGGTGGGAGGTCTGGCTTCTGTAATTGCTTCCCCACTGAACATGGGTGTTGACTGGTCGGTCCATACTCCCAGTCTGCCTCTCTCTTTCCCTAGTAGGGTGGGTCTCTGGGGAAGTGGAGCTCCAGGACACATTGGTGGGATCTTCAGTCCAGGGAAGCCTGGCCGACATCCTGATAGCATCTGGAACCTGGTGACTGAAAAGAGAGTTAACATACAAAGCCAAACAAATTGTTGAAGAATCATGGACCCAAAGGCTGGAATAGTGGAGATGAAGTGTTGGGTGGGGTGTACTCACTGCAAACTCTAGTGTACTACTGCTTTCAGGTATATTAGATACTTTAAAAAATTATTTATTTATTTATTATTGGATAGAGACAGAGAGAAATTGAGAGGTGAGGGGAGACAGAGAGGGAGAGAGACAGAAAGATACCTGCAGCTCTGCTTCACCACTCGTGAAGCTTTCCCCCTGCAGGTGGGGGCCAGGGACTTGAACCTGGCTTCTTGCGCACTGAAATGTGAGCACTTAACCAGTTGTGCCACCACCTGGCCCCCTACCTTAGGTAATTTTCTTTCTTTCTTGCTGTCTTTCTCTTTTAACAGTTGTTTCTTTCTCTCTCTTTTTCTTTCTTTCTTTCTTTCTTTCTTTCTTTCTTCCTTTCTCTTTTTCATGCAGGGTTATTGCTGGGGCTTGGAGCCAGCACTACTAATCCACTGCTCCTGGAGGCCATTTTTTTTTTCATTTTTATTGCATAGGATAGAAATTGAGATAGGAGAGGGAGATAGAGAAATAGAGATGATAGATAGACAGACAGACAGGCAGACAGACACACCTTCAGAGCTGCTTCACTGCTTATATAAAGCATTCCCCCCTGCAGCTCTAACTCTCCCACTTTGGTGCCAGCCATTCCTGAGTACAGCATTTCAGTCATGGGAATCTTTCTCTCACCCCTGTTCTATCCACAGGCTACACTTGTTCCTGCTCACCTGCGGCTTAGTGAGTTTCCAAAGGAATCCTGGTCATATTTTGCTGAGTTTTCAAATGACCTTTGTTACTTTTCCTAGTTGACTGGGGTGAGAAAGGGGACTCTGCTGCTATTCCATAGCCAAACTTCCAGAAGCGAAGGAGTCAGTACAATTATCACATGAGATTTCGCATGGACCAGGCTACCCTGTATCATCATGTGATCAGTTCAGCTGATCTTCACTGACTTTGCCGAGAGCTACTGACTTTGTAGCCCATCAGTGGAGCTAGTCTTATAGCTGAGCACTTATTGACCCAACAGCATGCTAGAATACAGAAGCTTAGGAATCCCTGTGCAGGGAAGAGAGAGGGGACTTCAGTGCTGACAGAGAAAACATAGTGAACACAGGAGATTCGAACCTGTTTTATGAACAGGGTAGTGGACCTTTCTTTCAATGAGTTCTACACTGATATCAATAAATTAAACAACAAAAAAGAGTTTCTGTAACTAGGGTGGGAGTCAGAAGTTCTGTCCTGTGGTCCTTTGAGAACAAAAGTTACAAACCATTTGGATGAAAAATTATTAATAAGAGAACAAATTCAAGAGTCACATTGGAGTCCAAATTCCAGTTTTGGATGGACCCTTGGGGTCTGTCTTCCTTTCCTTGAATTTCAATTCTATCATTTTAAAAAGTGTTGTCAATAATCTCACATCACAGGCGAGCCCAAAGAGTAAATGAGGTGGTGGGACATGGCATTTAGCACAATGGCTAGGGCACAAAAATACTTAGTTGTGTGATAGTGTGGGGATGATGATGGTTTCTCTGTTGAGAATTCCATTTTAGCCTAAGTTGTTATGGGTGAATGGGTGGGTGCAGTGTGTTGCAGGAGGCAGCAAAAGCTGAAGCTGGTGACTAAACACTCCTGTGTGGGCAGCAGAACAATCACTTTCTTGTAAACGTGGTAAAAATCACTCCCTGGTGTGGCTAACAGTGACTAATACAGCAAAAGGGAGTTGGCCACCCTTGTGCAAGTCTGTGTGGGGAAGCTGACCCCACTCTAGGAGCAGAAATCTAGGTCACCAGTGAGTTTCAGTCCTTGCTGTTCCTGTCACAGTTCTTATCTTAGAAGGATTTTAGTCATTTGCAGAAGAAATTTCAACCCTTAGTGAACAGTCAGTGTCATCTCTGGGAACACCTAGCAGACTTCCTGAAGTGAAAAACACTCCATCAATATCATGCTGATAACCTTTTGAGGAGGTGGTTTGTGTTAAATGGATAAGGTAGTACGTAGCATGTGCGAGCTCAATAGAAGATAACTGCTGGGAACATAAGCTGAAAATACTGAAAAATGGATAGATAACTGCTTCCCAGGGCTGGGAGGTAACTTACCTGGTAGAAAAAGAGGTAGGATCATGCAGTCTGGGAACCCCAATGATAACATGGCGGGGGTGGGGGGGAGAGGGGGAAGAAAAAGAAAAATGGTTCTTTGGACCACAAGCTTTGGATTCTTTATGTTTTGTCTTTTTCATAGTACAGAAAAACAAAGTATTTTGATATTTGAAAAATTATAGACACTAAACAATTATTTAAAATTTGAAGAATTTCAGAGAAGTGACCCAAGCACAATTTCTCTTTTTTTTTTTTTTCTTTCTTTTTTTCTGTAATACCCCTTGTAGCATATTGCTTCAGATAGGATTGCAAAAGGAGGGAGGATTCCTACAAGGAAGGAAAACGCTACTATAAATGGTGTGTGCTCCAGTAAAAAAAAAAAATATATATATATATATATATATATATATATATATATATATATATATACACACACACACACACACACACACACACATACATATGACACAGACCAACAAAGGTAGGAGCGAAAATTAATATTTTTCTTATTTTATGTATTTATTCTATCTCTATCCATTCCACCTTCACTGGTTTGCTGATTTGCCAAGTCCACTTTGGATCAGCCAGATCTTGTCACCGGCTCAGGCTTTAGCTCTGTCAAGGTTACTCCTCTGTCCTCTAAACTTCCCTTGACTCCTGACATGACTGATGTTCTTTAAAACACACTACTGAGACCTTAGCATTGAGGCCATGTGATTCCTGGCACAAAATGACTGATTCTCATTGCCCAATCTCTGAGCCCATTAATTCTCAGGGCTGTGGGTCTTGCACTGTGATTTTTCTCTGTTGTGGAAAAGTGTCCTCCTACTAAGAGGAGAAATGTCCTCCTCCTAGACTTCCCACCTGCACTCCGAAAGCATAAGATTTGTATTTTTTCATCATGTATAGAAGTGGGTCACTCAGTCCCTGAGAATGTTGATTCTTTTATATATTCATTGATCTTTAAGGGATACAGAGGAGATCCAGTGGCTACCCCACAGCCTGTGCAAGTGTGTAGCTATATTTGAACAACATTTTAAGCTCCAACTCAATGCAGAATCTCCCCTTTACTTTTATTTATTTGTTTTTGCCAAGGTTATCACTGGGGCTCAGTGCCAGCAATACTAATCCTCCTCCCCCAGTAGCCATTTTTTTCTATTTTCTCCCTTTCTTTCTCTCTCTCCCTCTCTTTCTTCTCCTTCTCCTCCTCCTCCTCCTCCTCCTCCTCCTCCTCCTCCTCCTCCTCCTCCTCCTTCTTTATATTAGATAGGACAGAGAGAAAATGTGAGGGTGGAGAAATGGAGAAAAAGATAGACACCTATAGACCTACTTCACAGCTCATGAAACGTAAAGGTTACCCCTATAGGTGGGGAGCCAGGGGCTTTAACCCAGGTTCTTACACTTGGTGATATGTGTGCTTAACCAAGTGCACCACTATCCAACCCCCCCATCCCACCCCTCCACCTTCACTTTCAGCCACAACTAGGTCTTACTTTGACTTTGATGCTTTCCAAATTGGTGATACGTATCACAATACACCTGGTTTCCTATGTTGTCAATCGCATCATAGGTGTTCCTAGCTCTCAGTGAGAGCCCTTCTGGCAACCAACTCATGGCTCAATTGTGTTCTTTCTGTAGCTAATTCAATCTATTCCCATCAACACTGCCAGCAGGTATTTACTGAGTGATGTGATAGTCTCCAACAAATCTTCCTTCCTCTAACCCTGTCCCAGTCCAATCCATTCTTCCTCTCCTGTCCTCTTCCTGCGCTACATTCTTCAATGACTCTCCACCACCTTCAATACAAGGGCCATTTTTAAAAATTGTCTTACACAGTCTACCATTATATGATGATTCATAACTACAGTGATATTTCTCTTTTTTTAAAATGTATTAGCTAGGACAGAGAGAAATTGACAGAGGACAGGGAGATAAAGAGAGAAAGATAAAGAGAGAAAGATAAAATAAGATAAAGAGATAGACAACTGCAGACCTGCTTCACTACTTGTGAAGCAGACCCCTCCCCCATAGTTGGGGAGCTGTGGCTCAAAGCTAGATCCTTGTGCTTGATAATATGTGCACTTAACTGGGTACACCACTGCCCAGCTCCCAGCAGTATTTCCTTTGTTGCTCTTCCCTCCCCTACACAAAGCCTGCATTTGATTGTCATTAAACTACTCCAATTCTCCTTGTTCTTTCTTCGTTGTTAAGCCCTCCAATCTGCTCTTCCTTTTGTCTCAACTGTCTTTTCTCACTACATTTCCTTTATCCTCAGACTAATGAATTTCTTTAATTCATATTGAAGTTTTGGAGTAAATGTTACTTTCCTCAGGAAGCTTTTTTTTTTTTTAATTGATTTAATAATGATTGACAAGACCGTAGGATAAAAGGGGGGGGGGGTACAATTCTACACAATTCCACACCAGAGTTCAGGAAATTTTCTTTCTCTGACCTTCCGAATCATGATCGGATATTCCTTACAGGCATTACTTTGACAGTAACCTCATAACAAATTGAACTCTTTTGCAATTACTTCTCTGCCTTTCAGAAATAAGCCAGGCTCTATGCTTTGTATCCAGAATAATCTTGAATGAATAAAGGATGACTACAGCGGGAACAGACAGGAAGTATTTAAGGAAGGAGTGGGATCCTGTCAGCTGTATCTCAGAGAGCAAGGGGACAGAAAATCAAAACACTACCTTTGGACCCAAATGAAAAATCGTGTGTGTGTGTTCATAACCACCACACTTTCAATAGAACAGCAGTGAGAGAAGTCACAGTTGGACCTAATTATGTTTCATTGTTTACTCCGATAAAAGGGAAACATTGTTGATGCAGAGGGGAGAGGAGATGACTGCAGAAGCACACACGTGAAAGATTCAAGAACAGGGCTGGCAAAAACGGTTCACCTGGAGACTGTGCTGCTTTGTCATGTTTCTGACACAGATTTGATCCTGACCCCCACTGCACTGAAGGAAATTTTGGTATTGTGGTCTCTCTCACTCTTTCTTTGCTTTCATTTAAAAGGGAAAAGGAGGGGCGGAGAAAGAAAGGAAGGAAGGAAGGAAGAGAGAGAGAGAGAGAGAGAGAGAGAGAGAGAGAAAAGAAAAGAAAGAAAGGAAGGAAGAAAGAGGTTAAAGAATAAAATAAGGGGGGCTGGGCGGTAGCACAGTGGGTTAAGTGCACATGGCGCGAAGCAGGACTGGAGTAAGGATCCTGGCTCAAGCCTCCAGCTCCCCACCTGCAAGCGGGGGTCACTTCATAGGAGGTAAATTAGGTCTGCAGGTTTCTATCTTTCTCTCCCTCTTTCTTCCCTTCCTCTCTTGATTTCTCTCTGTCTTATCCAACAGAAACAACAACAATAACAACAACAAAAATAACAATAAACAAGGGTAACAAAAGGGAAAAAATCGACTCCAGGACTCCAGGAGCAGTGGATTCTTAGTGCAGGCACCCAGCCCCAACAATAACCCTGGAGGTAAAAAAAAAAAAAAAAATTAAATGAGAGGGGCATTGGGCAGTGGCACACCCAGTTAAGTGCATACATACCACCATGCTGAAGGATGTGGGTTCGAGCCCTCACTCCCCAACTGCAATGGTGACGCCTCATGAGCAGTGAAGTTGGTCTGCTGGTGTTTAGCTT
The DNA here is from genome assembly GCF_950295315.1 of Erinaceus europaeus. Taxonomy (NCBI): domain Eukaryota; kingdom Metazoa; phylum Chordata; class Mammalia; order Eulipotyphla; family Erinaceidae; genus Erinaceus; species Erinaceus europaeus. The sequence goes on from NC_080172.1 coordinate 8,689,824, forward strand.
CTTCTTCTTCTGTCTCCCTCTTCCCTCTCAATTTCTCTCTGTCCTATCAAATAAAAATATAAAAATATGAAAGTATTCCACAGGAAGCAGTGGATTCATAGTGTAGGCACTTCTTCTTCTAGCGTTTGCCCTTCTTCCGTAGCCAGTCAACAGCGTCAGGTTGAGCCTGATGTAAAGTTTCGAGACCTCCTTTGAATCTGGAGAGGTGGCAGTCGTTGAGCCCCAGTGATAACCCTGGTGGCAAAGAGAGAGAGAGAGAGAGAGAAAGAAAGAAAAGAGAAAAGTCTGTACAGTCTTTAGGGTTTCTTCAACTCAGACATTCCTCCTCCCAAAAAGATAATCACAACTGGATATAAGTCAATAAATCACATTTGAACCAAAAGTTCTGATATAATGTGCTAGCACTAGGGAAGGAAAGGAAGGAAGGAAGGAAAGGAGGAAGGACTGGGAGGGAGGTGGTGGTAGGTATGATGGGGAACTATATCCTAGTAATCTTATAATCTTGTAAACCACTACTAAATCATGAGTAAAGAGAAATTTAAAACAATGAAGTGGAATTTAAAAAGATACAGCACTTAGAATTGAAGTTTACAATGTTAATTAGCAGTGCTATGTTTAGTAAGACACAACTTTATCTTAGATTTTTCTGGTCAGTTGTGATAAAAGTGTTAGGAAAAACAGACAGCAACTGATGGACAGGAAATCCTCAGGTTTCCATTTATTATTGAATATGTCTGTCATAGAGGGATGGCAAACCAGACAGCTAACAACGATGCCTTCACTGTACAGCTCAAAGAAAAATAAAAGCATTATTAAATATGGTAGACAACTTAGTGCCTCTTGGGTTAGAATGAATTTCCTCCTAGTTATGCAGTTCACCATTCAGAGTAAAATTCATTTCTTAGCTTCAAAAATATGTCTCCACTATGGCTAGTCATAACCAACTTGTTGAAGTTTATACCAAAATATATTTTTCAGTAAACAAGGAGGAGTACAAAGTCAGAAAGAAAGTGTGAGGGTCATGACGATAAAAGCAATGGGAGACCAGCAGATGTGCCCCCAGGCCCTTCTCTTGGTCATCAATCATAAGCCTGTCCTCTTCTCTTCTGTGTTTCCTAACCAGTAGGTCTTGGATCCCTGGGGGTTGCAGAATTTATTGTGAGAAGTCTGTAAATCCATATGCACATTCAGTAAGGGTAGACTAAATAAATAATGTGTCACACACACATACACACACCATCATTTTTTAAAATGTCTGTGGGGGAAGTGATGAGTAAAATACAAACCCACTCATTTGCTTCACTCAGTAACCACTTTTGATCATTATGTATTTTCTCACTCTATAGACCTTGACATTACAATGGTTAGCATGCTATAGATTACTCTGTCAAACAAAGGTTGGGCTGTGGCTATTGTTATTTGCTAGAAAACAAGCATAAAGTCACCAGACAGTGATTTAAACGGAGGCAAAAGTTTCTTTGATAGTTTTTGCTGTTCTGTTAGCACTGCCCTGAGGCTCCATGCCTGCATGTGTCCGCTGCTTTCTATTTACATGGTGCTCCCATGTGGTGACTGAAGGCTCAAAAATGGATCCTCAAACATGGTCAGGTGTGTGCTTGACCAGGTCAGCTGCCCCCAGAGCCCTCCTTTAATATTTTAATAATTATCTACATTATAAAACTCGGATCTCACATTATAAAACCTCTTTGCAATGACGTTTCAACAGACTTGTTTTAGTCACTCTGTCTTTATGGGATACTTTTGCACTAAGACTCTTGAATTCACAACACAAAATACACTATCAGATTGTGGAAAACGGTCCATTTTTGTAGGCAGCTAAGTGGGGTTTTGCTCCCTTATTTGGACACTGATGAAGCCTCCAGTGTCCCAATGGCAGAGGCAGAAACCTCAGCTTCCTTTTGCTTTTCTTTCTGTTTGCCAGGAAGTGACCTCTGCCAGACTGCTTCTATCCACAAGAAGCCCTGCTTCTCAGGAGTCGGGCAGTAGTGCAGCAAGTTAAAAGCACGTGGTGCAAAGCACAAGGAGTAAGGATCTGGGTTTGAGTCCTTGGCTCCCCACCTGCAGGGGAGTCGCTTCACAAGTGGTGAAGCAGGTCTGCAGGTGTCTGTCTTTCTCTCCCCCCTCTGTCTTCCCCTCCTCTCTCTATTTCTCTCTGTCCTATCCAGCAATGACTACAACAATGATAACTACAACAATAATAACTATAACAATAAAAAAACAACAAGGGCAACAAAAGGGAATAAATAAATAAATAAATATTAGAAGCCCTGCTTCTCATTTGTCTGCCAATAGGGGCTTCATCTTGTGCTTATTTGAGGGAGGGGAAAGTCGATGAATCTGTGACCCTTAATTAAATGTGGATTTGTTTTGTAGGCATTTGTTCCAATTGCATTTGCCTTTCCTCACCAAGAGAGTAAAGTATGTAAAATACCTAAGCCCAAAGTTCAGACTGAGCATCAAGTAGAATGGACTGGAGTTGGTGTATTGCACCAAAGTAAAAGACTCTGGGGGGTTGGGGTTTATGTCCTGGAACATGATGGCAGAGGAGGACCTAGTGGGAGTTGTATTGTTATGTGGAAAACTGGGACATGTTATGCATGGACAAACTATTGTATTTACTGTCTACTATAAACCATTAATCCCCCAATAAAGAAAGAAGAAGGAGAAGAAGGAGAAGGAGGAGGAGGAGGAGGGGGAGGGGAGGAGGGGGAGGGGAGGAGGGGGAGGGGAGGAGGGGGAGGGGAGGAGGGGGAGGGGAGGAGGGGGAGGGGAGGAGGGGGAGGAGAGGAGGGGAAGGGGGAAGAAGAAGAAGAAGAAGAAGAAGAAGAAGAAGAAGAAGAAGAAGAAGAAGAGGAAGAAGAAGAAAAAGAAGAAAAAGAAGAAGAATGAATTGAGGAGGAAAACCTTGTCCTTAGTTCTCAGGGTGTCTAACTGAACAACAAAAATGCTCCTTGACATCTGGGAATTCTCTCCAAATACTCTTCTATTTCCCAAAATTGAACAGCACACAGAAAACATAGTGATCCAGAATCATGACTTTGAATTCAATAATTAAAAATCGATTTCTGTCCATTTTTTCACAATCCTTATGACCACAGAAAGAACAGCTTTTTAAAATTTTTTAAAATATTTTTTTATTTTTCCTTTTGTTGTCCTTGTTGTTTTTCAATTGTTGTTGTAGTTATTATTGTTGTTGTCATTGATGTCATTGTTGTTAGATAGGACAGAGAGAAATGGAGAGAGGAGGGCAACACAGAGGGGGAGAGAAAGACAGACACCTGCAGACCTGCTTCACCGCTTGTGAAGCGACCCCTCTGCAGGTGGGGAGCCAGGGGCTGGAACCCTAAGCCAGTCCTTGTGCTGTGTGCCACATGCGCTTAACCCTCTGGGCTACCCTCCTACTCCCAGAAAGAACAGCTTTTAATTTACTGTCAGGATATGTTTAACTCTCATGAGTATATTCCCCACCATCATTTCATTTTTTAAAATATTTATTTATTTATTTATTTACTGTGGATAGAGACAGAAAACAACTGAGAAGGAAAGAGAGGGAGGAATAGAAAGAGATAGAGAGACCTGCATCACTGCTTCACCACTTGTGAAGCATCCACTCTGATTGTAGGAACCTTGGACTTGAACCCAGGTCCTTGTACACTATAAATCCTTCATTTTCCCCCCATAATTATTACTATTATATTTTTCTTTCTATTTTATTTGATAGGCCAGAGAGAAATTGAAAGGGGTGAGAGAGAGAGGGAGAGAGAAAAAGAAACACCTACAGACCTGCTCCACGGCCTGTGAAGTATCTCTCCTACCGGTGGGGACTGGGTCCTCAAGCCTGGGTATGCACTCAACCATCACTCATGCACTCATCCGGTTTCCCAGAGGGCTATAGAATATTAACCTGTGAACACAAAGTAATTGATCAAGATGGAAATAAAAAAATCAAAGGGAGTTGGGCGGTAGCGCAGTGGGTTAAGCGCACGTGGTGCAAAGCACAAGGACCAGCATAAGGATTCTGGTTCAAGCCCCCGGGTCTCCACCTGCAGGGGAGTCACTTCACAGGTGGTGAAGCAGGTCTGTAGGTGTCTATCTTTCTCTCCCCCACTCTGTCTCCCCTCCTCTCTTGATTTCTCTCTGTCCTATCTAATGACAATAACAGCAACAACAATGATAATAACAACAACAATAAACAACACAGGCAATAAAAGGGGAAAAAAATGATCTCCAGGAACAGTGGATTCACGGTGCAGGCACCAAGCCCCGGCAATAACCCTAGAGGCAAAAAAAAAAAAAAAAGAAAAGAAACCACCCAGCAGTCTGATAAAAGGAATTTTGTGTAGCCGGAGTCTGACTACTTATCCTCCCTACTGCCCCAGCTTAGCTTGACTAGCAACTATCACCCTCCTTGCATCTGTGAATGTGAAGAATAGTAACAAAAGCAATTTCAAACTTCGTTATGGTTTCAGCCTTATTGCAGCATTTCTTACCATGCCAGGCTGTCAGCGGACCCACTGATGTGGGGGTCTAAAGCCTGGCCTCACAGTTCACAGATGTATTACTCAGCTCCATTCAGACGTCACAGGGGGAACTGGCAATCATTTGAAAGCCAGTGGGTATAAAATTTGCTGTTCTTTTCTGTTTTGTCTCTGAGATAATTCTGGTCTTGCTTTCCCTCCAGGAAATGGCTGCCAAAAAGAATTAGTCCCATACCTACCCCACTCAAGATGATTTTCTAAATGGAAAAGTAAATGTGTCTTAGTGCTAACTGGAAACACTCCCCTCAAATGACTGCAAATAGCACAGATGCCTGCACCACTAATGAATAATTGCAGCAACTTCTCCTTCTCCCTCTCCCTCTCCCTCTCCCTCTCCCTCTCCCTCTCCCTCTCCCTCTCCCTCTTCCTCTTCCTCTCCTCCTCCTCCTCCTCCTCCTCCTCCTCCTCCTCCTCCTCCTTCTCCTTTTTTCTTCTTCAGCAAAGTAGAAATAACGTCACAGCTGGAAAAAGTGCCCTGGACTCACAAACATTGACGTTCCAATCCCAGACCTTCCACTGCTTCACTCTCTTTGCTAAAACGGGTGACTTCACCTCTATTTGGAAGTCGCCTTCATCTTGAATGAGACCAGCTCATGTAAGAATGATGCTATACAGAGGTACAATATAATTCATAGAAATAAAGTTCTTTTCAGGGCCAAGGAAAGAGGAAGAGACAGATCAATGGGTTTTCATGCTTGAGCTGCTAGAAGCCAAAGGTTCAAAGCCAGGTATCATCATATGCCAGGATGGAGTACTGTTCTGGTGTCCCTCTCTCTCATGAAAACAAATAAAAATATATTTAAAAATAATTTCTTTCCCAGGCATGGCTATAAAGTAGGGGCCATTTCATATCATGCTTCTGATACACTAGAGGGAAAATGAAAAATCACCTGAAAACTTAACAGAATACAGCCAGAAACTCACTAAGCCACAGTTTCCAGATTGTGGATGCTACTATGATTCCATCCTGAACGCCCTGGGCAGACAACCTCACCAATGTGTCCTGAAGTCTCACCTCTCTCTCCAGAGCCCTGCCCCACTAGGGAAAGACAGAACCAGGCTGGGGTATGGATCCACCTGCCAATGTCCATGTCTAGCAGAGAAGCAATTACAGAAGCCAGACTTTCCAACTTCTGAACTCCATAAAGAATTTTGCCCATACTCCCAGAGGGGGATAAGTGTTAGGGGAAGATGATGAGAGGGATCTGAACTTCAACTCCATTAAGACTCAGAGAAAGAAAAGAAAAAAAGGGGGGGGGGGGAGACACTTAGAAGTAACTGGTGACTTAGAAAGGAAGAAAAGACAGGACAATACCAAAAAAAATGAACAAATGTATATAATTATAGATAGATAGTTATAGAAATAACTGTCAAACCATATCTGTGATCTTGGGAGAATGACTGTGGTTTCCAGTGGAGGGAATGGGGGCACAGAACTATGGAGGTGGGAAAGGTATGGAATTATACCCCTGTTATAATTTTGTAAATAAATATTAAATTACTAATAAAAAAGTTAAAAAATTTTCTTTCCAAATATTTGTCTTTTCTCCACACTATTATCACCCCAGGATTTCTTAAATCTCTCCTTGTCATCTACACCAATGCCAGAGAGAAGGCCCTCCCTTGTACTGAAGACTACTACCTTGTGGGACCATTGTTTTTGGCTTTATGTACTTAGAAAAACAGTAGACTTTTTTTTTTCCCATCTATTTTAACTGATACCATTTGAAAGCAATTTTCTTCTTTGTTCTTTTCTTATTGTTTGTTTTTTGTTGTTTGTTTTTTTTTCCTTAAACTGAATTTCAAATACCTACAAAAATATTTCTGATACCTTTAGACATTTTGAAATAAAATTAATTCCTTTATCATTCAGAAAAAGTAATTAAAAATTATTTTATTTATAAAAAGGAAACATTGGCAGAACCATAGGATAAGAGGGGTACAGGTCCACACAATTCCCACCACTAGAACTTCCTATCCCATCTCCTCCCTTGAGAGCTTTCCTATTCTTTAACCCTCTGGGAGTATGGACCCAAGGTCATTGTGGGATGCAGAAGGTGGAAGGTCTGGCTTCTGTAATTGCTTCCCCGCTGAGCATGGGCATTGACAGGTCTATCCATACTCCCAGCCTGCCTCTCTCTTTCCCTAGTGGGGCGGGGCTCTGGGGGAATCAGAGCTCCAGGACACATTAGTGGGGTCATCTGTCCAGGGAAGTCTGGTTGGCAACATGTTAGCATCTGGAACCTGGTAGCTGAAAAGAGAGTTAACATATAAAGCCAAAGAAGTTGACTAACCATGAACCTAAAGGTTGAAGTAGTGCAGATGAAGAGTTGGGGGGGGGGGTCTCCATTCTGTAGATAGCTGATAGGTATATTTTAGTTATATTCCAAAGGGCCTGTGGCTATACTAGTTTTTTTTTTTTTCCCTGAGCCAAGTTATTGTCTGAGGATATGATGTCATGGCTGGAAAAAGGACCAGAAAGCTGGATCAGGGAAGAGAGTAGCTCCCTAATATGGGAAAGGTGTATAAATACTGTTGACTGTAAACCCCACCAATTTGATGTGATCTGGGGCCCATAATCAGCTTAGGAGCCTATGTGACCTCTGTATCCCTCTAGATCTGAGCTCACATTCTGTGGTCATGAGTAGGAACGCTCCAAGGTGCCCCAATATCGACCCATCTTCCTCAGGTGTAGCATAGAGTATGTTGTCCACCCTCCCTGACTAGAGCCCCACCTGATGGAATGGCCTGATAGTGACTAAAGAGTCATCATTAAAGTATGCCAGTCTCTTGCTCTTATTCAGCTTTTGTATTCCTTGCTTTTATAAGGATAGCTTGGGAGTGAGTGAGGGAAGTATAGTAGGAAATAGTTGAGGAGGGTATCTAAGTCTAAGTAGACACTATTTCATTAGGAACTTCATACTGACTCACTGCAGACTATTGTGTACTTTTGCTTTCAGGTATATATTTTGCCCTAATTTATGGATACATGTGGCCATATGCCTTATCTCATGAGACCTGGTCTATATCTAGATTTTGAACCTTTGTTGGGAAGTGAACCAGAAAAAGTAAATTTTTGCAACATAGAGAAGCCATAAGTTGCCTCCAGATACACTTTGCCTTTTAACCTCACTTGAAATATGAAGACATACTCGTGTTTAATTGAACTGAAAAGAGATAGCAAAGTTTGATCTTGGAAATACATAAAGATGTCATTTTTATATATCAACCATCTTAAGTACTGAATTGAGTACAATTAAGTACTTAGCAAATGCTAAGTAGTAAAGAATACTGAGGGAGTTGGGCGGCAGCACAGCGAGTTAAGCGCAGGTGGTGCAAAGTGGAAGGACCAGCGTAATGATCCGGCTCCAGCTCCACCCCCACCCCACTCCCCACCGGCAGTGGGAGTCACTTCACAAGCAGTGAAGCAGGTCTGCAGGTGTCTATCTTTCTCTCCCCCGCTCTGTCTTCCCTTCCTCTCTCCATTTCTCTCTGTCCTATCCAACAATGAAGACAATAATAACTACAATAATAACTACAACAATAAAAAACAAGGGCAACAAAAGGGAATTAATAAGTAAATATTTAAAAAAAATACTGAAAGACTAACAGATTTTGTTGAAAAGTAGCAATTTGAGGAGGTGGGTATTTAGGCAAATTAACTCCACTGCTCTGGACTTTCTTTCTCTCTACACACATAAATACTTTCAAATGAAATAAAAAAGTGGCAGATACGTGGTATCTTATGTAGACAAAGTAGTTGGTGTGTTAGAGTCAAGTGGTTAGCAGAGATCAAGAGGCACTAAGTTTTTCAAAACCTTGCATCCCATGTTGTTGGGTGCTGCTGACTACTTCCTATGTGAGAGTCTAAAAGCAGATTGATTTCCTGAACTTAACCTATGTTTAAATAAAAGCACAACATACATGTTATGTTTTAGGTATACGTGGTGCTTTGATGTCCCACCTTTAGTAAGGAACTAACTGGATTAAATTTAATTCCTTCAGATGTAAACTAAAACATATATTTAGTGCATCTTTGCAACTTTTTTTTTTTGATTAGACAAGGCGGATGGCTGTTTTACAGAATATTTATGAACTTCACTTTGATTCTGAAGGTTTGAAGGAAAAGGTAAAGACTGGTAAAGACTAGGTGAAGACTGATAAGACCAGTAGGAACACATATGTTTGAGGGATTGTGTGGAATGGTTGTCTTTGGGATGTTTTGTATTTGGGATGTAAATGTATTTGAAGATAATCTCCACTCTTGAGAACTTGGAACACAACTGGTAATTATTATAACTGAAGTCCACTTGCACATTGATTTCCCTTTATTTCACTCACCATGATTCTGTACTGAATGTCCACAAAGGGGAAATAGCACTGCTGTTAATCCCCACTTGGCAGAATTACCTGGTTCCACCCCAGCCATCACCAAAACATTTGCGTTTAGTTAGAACCCCAATTTGCCACTTCATAAAATTAAATCTCTTCTCCATATTACAATAATCTGTTCATAGGCCACTGGGAGAGTAGGAAAGATGTAAATGAATTCACTGAATAATATAACCTGGCCATTTCAGACATCAAGAGTCCTGAAGAAATATCAGAAAAGACCCCATCTGCAGGGGAGTCGCTTCACAGGAGGTGAAGCAGGTCTGCAGGTGTCTCTTTCTCTCCCCTCTGTCTTCCCCTCCTCTCTCCATTTCTCTGTCCTATCCAGCAACGATGACATCAACAGCAGTAATAACTACAACAACAATAAAAACAACAAGGGCAACAAAAAGGAAATAAATAAATTTTTTTTTTAAAAAGACATATCAGAAAAGAGTTACAAAAAAACTCTCTTGCATTTTAAGTATTTAAAACTTTGCCTGAAATGTGTAAAATATAAAATGCCTTTCTGGAAAGCAAGATCAAATGGCCAAACATGAGACCCTGTGTGAATATAAGGTCCTAGCTCCATGACACTTCTGAAGAACTCTACTGCCCTACCATCAGCTGGATAGGAGTTTCAGGATCATTTCAGATTGGGAAATGAGCTAGAGTATAAATGATGAATTTTAGATCACAACTGGTCAGCATAACCAGTCAATATGCTCTAGGCCCACAGAAAGCACAGGGAAGACATGGAGGAAATCTTGGGAGAGTGGAATGATTACTAACACTTGAGAAGGGGATTAATATTGAGAGCATTATTTCAGGGATATGTGGGAACGTTCACCACAAAATGGGCTGAGTCTTGGACAGATGCGACAGATCAAAACTCTTAGACTGACATTTCCACAAGACATGAGCGAGGGCTCTGATGATAGCACTACCTCTCCTAAAGTAAAAGGGGAAGTTCCTTATTTTCCAGTCTTCTTTCTTCATTTCATTCTTCTAGTTTGGGGCTTTTGGTAAGTTCTCTATGGAGATAGGTGGCAACTTTTTTTTTCCTCAATAAATTTCCAAGTGAGGAAATAGAAATATTGAGGGCTACTTTTGCCTCAGTTTTGTTTTATTTGTGAGAAGCTTTGGTTTGAGTCACACTTTAATAATTTGGACTTAAGCAATGATTTTATTTATCGTGGGGAATTTTACTTTTCTAGTGAGCCAGAGTAATTTCTCCCTTTTAGATATCAGCAGCAGACAGTGGAAATCCACTTCCCATGTCTTTTTCACTCTGCTGGAATTCTGGGCTCCTTAGTAACTTGGCTGGCCATCTTGAATCAAATAGAGCTATTGGCTCTATCTCCTCGTAGATCATTTCCAGCTGTTAGCAAAACACAACTATGGAAACTGCAGAGCCAAGAAAACTTGAAATTTTTGTTGAATCCCCATAGAAAGATTCAATGTAATGATTAAAAAGAATACCAATCCCTCGTGATTCTAAGATGACAGTTTATGGGCCTCATAAAACTATTAGTAGAAACATGATTTGATAAAAAGCCCTTCTAGCTGGTAACTTGGCAATATGTATCAAAATCCCCCAAATGCATTTTTAGTTTTCAAGATGGCAGACTGAACACATGGATCGACCTCTGATTTCTCCAAGACCCCATTAGACTAAACATTCAGAAATAAGGGCCTGGAGCTATCTCGGCAGATAAAGTAGTTGGTGCATCAGATCCTAGGTTTGATTGTCCACAATACAGGGGGAGCACCACGGACAGCTCTAAAAGGAGCTCCATGGATGACAGGAAAGCACATTGGTATCTCTCTCTCTGCACATCTCTGTCTCTATGTCTGACTCTTTCTTTCCTTAACTAGACTTTGGTCTTTTCCTTAACTAGACATGGTCTTTCTTTCCTTTGCAAACTCATTACTCCTTAGAATCACATGTTCCAGTAATTCTACACTACTGAATTGTCTTAAAGATTTTTATATTGGTGAGCCAGAACTTCACCTTCTGGATCCCACAATGACCTTGGGTCCATACTCCCAGAGGGTTAAAAAAATAGGAAAGCTATCAATCCAGAGGCAGGGCTACGGAGCAGCAGCAGCTGTGTTCCTCTCCTCTCCTCTCCCAGGTCAGCTAGGAATTCCAAAGGAGACCACCTGGGACCACAACAAGACAGGACTAGAACGACTTCAGGAACCCACCAAATCACCGGTGAGTGCAAACACGTGTGGCTGGTGGATAGAGAGGAGCCTAGGGAGAGATTAAGTGGCTGGTAACAGTCTGGCAGTTTACCAGTTGAGACACCACCTCCAGTCTGTTTCACCAACAAAAAGATGGCTGAAGGGAGGAGAGGACTCCCCTAAGACTCACCAAATGCAACTGTGAGTCTCCATTGCTACTGCCCTCAGACTCTGGAGCAGGGGTTGTGGTGGTGGTGGTGGTGGTGGTGGTGGTAAGGTCCTGTGCTGACACCAGGGGACCAATATCTCTCTCTCTCTTTTTTTTTTTATCTTACTGCCTTTGAACCACCAAGTTTCAGATGCTACTACAATTCTGTCCTGACCTTTGTAGGCAGATGAACTTGCCAAAGTGTTCCAGAACCTCACCTCTCTAGGATAAAGACAGGGTGGGGGTATGGATCGACCTGTCAGTACCCATGTGCCATGGAGAAGCAATTACAGATGCAGGGATTTTCTGTGGCCCAAGAAGGATTTTGGTCCATACGTCCAGAGAAGGGAAATGTTAGGGGAATATGACCAGAGGGGTCCCAGTTACACCAGGACCCAGAATGTTTGTCATCAGAAATCTTTGTTTTTGTATCATCACTAAACAAGAATCTGGAAAACACCAGAAGAAGTCAGGCACTATTTTGTTTATCTGAGAGGAAATAGAAAAAAGGAAGGACATTTGGAAGTAGTAATCGGTGTAGAAAGGCAGGGTTGTATAAGTGAAAGAAAATGGGAAAAAATATAGATAGATGACAGGTAGATAAAGAGATTGATAGAGTCAACCCATATCTATAAACTTGGGAGAACTATGACAGTTTCTGCAGAAGGGGGATGGGACACAGAACGCTGGTGGTGGGACTGATGTGGAATTATACCCCTCTAATCTTCTAATTTTGTAAATTACTGTTAAATCACTAATAAAAATAAAATTAGCATATATTTCATTTTTAACATTATTTTTTTTAATGGCCAACAGGGCCTCACATTTGCATGATGCTATTGTTCCTGGCAGACTTATTTTTTCCCTCCTTAATTTCAAACAGAAACACAGAAGGAGAGTGAGAAAAAGAAAGAATAGGAGAAACCGCAGCACTGCTGCACTTTTCATAAAGCTTCCCTGTGTTCCAGGCATGGTGCATGCATAGGGTACCAGGGACATCAGCCTAGGTCCTAGAGCATGGTGAAGTGTGATCTCTACTGGGTGAACTATCTTTCAGGTCGAGAGCTCAATATTTCAATAGACAGAACTCAATATATATAAAGGCATAAGGTGAATTAATATCAGCAGGTGCTGCTAAGATTGCTAGGACTTGGAGAGGTGGGAGGTATCAAAAAGGTATTTCTGCTGAAGCTCTGAAGGCTAAAATGGATGTCGGGAACTGGACCCATGGAATAAGTTCTGATGGAGGTCTACAGGTGTTAGACAAGACATTAGAAATAACGTTGTCTCTATGTGTGCCAACCATGGTATAAAGAAAAAGAAGTACCTTAAATCCTTCCTTCTTCCCCTCTGAAATCTCCCTCCAGTATATAGCATTGGCTGAAGCCAAATGAAAGCTAATTGGCAAAGAAAAATCATCTGCAGAGGTCACTTCCCTTTGAGAGTGCAGAGCAGGGGGGCAAGAGTAATGACTAGAAAAAAAAAATGTAGTCACCTGGCAAAATGGCCATGTGACAGTGGGGTATGTGTGTGAGTCACTAAAGGGTGAACTAGTTAGTAAATCCCTGGAATATAAGACTAGATGCCATTGGATAAAAGAAAAGAAGAGAAATTATTAACCTAGGATTGAGTCTGAATGCTTTCCAGAGGAAGAAAGCTAATCTTCCTTGTGGGACCCCAAGATGTCTCCAGTGAAGTTTCAGAAGACACAACAGAGTGGGGGAGAGAAAGATGTAGATAAAAACAGAGACTCGGAATGATTTGAATTTAGTCAGAATTCTTCCATTCGCCTTCAAGGTATAAATTGTAAATAGTCAGTTGTGGTTTATCTCCAGACAAAATAAATAGTGGACTCCTCCCTAGAGGTGTGGAACTAGAAAATGATAACATTTCCAAATATAAAACTTTGTGAGAGCTTTGGTGGTTAACATTGGGAGGGTGAGGAAACAGAACTTTGGTGGTGTGTATGGTGTGGAACTATATCCTGTAATCGTACAATCTCGTAAATAATTGTTAATCATAAGAAAGTTGTGTGTGTGTGTGTGTGTGTGTGTGTGTGTGTGTGTGTCTTGTTGCCTGTGAAGGGGAGGAGGAAAGTCATTATTATCTGAATATGTTAACTTCATCATTGAGCACTTAACCCAAAAACTGCAACTCAAATGATCCTTAATCAAAGTTTACTGTTTGGCTCATTCCAGGAACAAATCTCAGAAGGGAAATGCCTACTAAGAAAACAGTCTTACTTATACAAAAATAAGACAATCTACTTCATGTAACTAAGTCTTCTTTCTTAGTAACAGAAAGATTCTACTAGAATGTGATGAGAACTAGTCATATAAAAAGAGAAATATTGGGAGTCGGGAGGTAGCGCAGTGAGTTAAGCACAGGTGGCGAAAGGACTGGTGTAAGGATCCCCGTTCAGCCCCGGCTCCCCACCTGCAGGGGAGTCACTTCACAGGCAGGGAAGCAGGTCTGCAGGTGTCTGTCTTTCTCTCCCCCTCTCTGTCTTCCCCTCCTCTCTCCATTTCTCTCTGTTCTATCCAGCAACAACAACAACAATAATAACTATAACAATAAAATAACAAGGGCAACAGAAGAGAATAAATAAATAAATACTAAAAAAAAAAGAGAGAAATATCAAATTCTAGAACGCAAAAAAGCAACATGGAGAAAACTGAAACAATTTCAGAACAACAAAAGAATCTTTCCGGAGAGTGCACTCAGCACTAGAGTGCCCACCTCTGATGCATGGGATCCTGGGTTCAATCCCTGCCATCACAGATGGTGCAGTGGTACTTAGTGTGCTTACTCCCTCCCCCTTCTCTCTCTCTCTCTCTCATTTCAAAAAATTGAGCCAAGGAAGGGTGTCAATGTAAAGTGCATATGTAAGATTTTGGATTAAATCTTTGGCACTGTGTGAAAATAAAAGTAATTATAAATATCTTCAAAAAGATTACTACATCTACAATACAAACAAACAAAAAGAATAATAGGAAAAACAGGAGAAACTGAGAGGTCCTATACACTCAATTAATAAAAATTAAAATTAAAAAAAAAACCTCTGAAGGAGAAACACTGAAAGTATTCAAGCAGAAAATAAACAGATGTGTACACTCTATGAGATGAAGCAGAGTCTTGGGCTTGAAATGATTTACAGAGTGAACTATGTAACTCATGACAAAAGACTTCAACCCCATCACATTGTGATAAAATGAACAATGTAATTATAAAGGAGAACCTAGAAGTGGTTGTTTGTTTGTTTGTTTTTGAGAGCATTGCTAACTCTGGTTTAGGTATGTGGGGAATTGAACCTGGGACTTCAGAGCCTCAGGCATTAGAGCCTGTCTGCATAGTCATTATACTATCTCCCCCCACCGAACCTAGAAATTTTTAGGAAGAAAAATGTCATATGCTGCAGATGAATGAGCCTCAGACTGATACTGTTGAAGTTCTGAAAGCAGTTATTTTCTGCCTGGAATTTTCTTTAAAAAAAAATCAAAGATATAAATACTAGTTACATTTATTATCTTGATGTCATCTTTTATGAAGCTACATGGGCTATTTTAGCAGAAAAGATCAGTAACCTGGGAAGCTGGAAATGGTAGACTTAACTACAGAGATGAATGGTCACGGGCTTGGGAAACAGCCAGGCCTAAATGGTACAGGACTGTCGTAAATCCCAATGTGCAAGGTTCTGAGACAGCCTGTGACTTACAGAATCTCCTTATGGGTTAGAGTATGGAAAAGGTAACCGACAAATAGCCAAAGCAATGAGTTGGAAGTAACAGAAATTCTGGAACCAAGGAGATAGTGTACACCGGATTTGCATGCCTGAGACCCTAGAGGTGGAAGGTTCAATTCCCAGCACCATCATGTTTTACAGGTAAGTAGCGATCTGGTGTGTGTGTGTGTGTGTGTGTGTGTGTGTGTGTGTGTGTGTGTTGAGAAAATAAATGAAACACTTTTAGAAATATTTCTGTACAAGGACTCATGAAAAATGCTGTGGCATTAAGTTCATCATCTGGCTACTGCCTGGCTGATTTGAAAAGTATAATCTAAGAAGTAAATTTCTCAGGAACCTCTGGGACTCCTATAACCCGAAGCTGTCACATCAATGTTCCCCTGCGCTCACAGGTAGCTCATTGGAAGCTGTTTGCCACCATTTGTTTATTTGTTTATTTACTTATTTATTTCACATCAGAGTTAGAAGAAAAACTATAGGTACTAAATAAATGACTAGCTCTACTAAGGCTTATTTAAACTTAACACCAAGCATTAAACTTCAGACAGTTTCAAAACAAAATTTATCTGGAGTTTCCTGGATCATCACCTTAGAAGTAATTTGCATGATAAGATTCCTGGCCTTCTCCTTAGGAAAGTAGCCTTGCCAGGTATAATCTTTCTTTTCTTAGGTTAACTAATGATCTCAGATCTGTTTGATTAGTAAAAGACTTCCACTTTACAAGACTTCCTGTGCTATCATTCTATTAGCCAGGCGGACTTCATGAATCCTTGAATAAATTAGATGATAGTTCTTAAATTACTCCGTTGGATTTTTTTTTTTTTTTTTTGATGTGGAACACTGACAAAACTGTTGTTTGGACAACATTAAAAGAAAAATCTACTTTAAGAGGCATAGTGTAGGAGATTGATTTGTAAATGGCTGACAGGGAGGAAAATTAACATGATTTCAGTGGAGGTTGTTGGTGGTGGGGGTGGGCTTCCAAGTCCATCTTACAAAGAGTAAGATGCTGCCAGCTGTGTGGGGGTCAGCTCTGTGTAAAAACAACCACCACCACCCAGGAAGGCCCAAGAACAAATTGTGAAGTGGCAGAGCCTGTGGTCTGGTATGTCTTGCCAAGAACAGGCAGTTTGTCTCACGCATGTCCAACTCAGAAAAGGGTTAAGCCAACAATAAGTGTCACCTTACATGGAGAGGGCAAATGCAGCCCATTTGTCAATCACCACTGGTAGAGCGGGCTCAGAGGGCCCACAGAGGTGGCCAGTGGAGATCCCTGCTTCATTATAATGCCATTGTAATAAATGAACATTACAGTAGTCTTTTGCCACCTTCCCATGGGTTTTTCTGTATGCATTATGGGTCCACAAATGCATAGAATACTTTTGATTATATAAAACGTAACCTGTTGATCAATGTAATCTCATGTCTCCTCCAAAGTTTTAATTTAAAACTCACTTAGTCCTTTTCTTCCAGACTTGTTTTCCATCTGAGGAGTGAACCCTCCCATTCTTTGAGAAGAACTTTGCCTACTGACCCTGAAATAAAACTCTTTGCTTCTAACTTTGTGTGTCAATCTTCAATTCTTTATTGAATTGACCAAAGTATTCTGTTGACAGCTGCAAGAAGAAACAGAAATTATAACGACTTAAATTATTTGCATGTCAAAGCAAAACTCATAAGAGATGGAACAAAAATGAAGGAAGGAGAAGAAAGAGGAAGAGGAGGAGGATTAGTAGTAGTAAGAGCAGAAAGAAGGGGGGAGGAGAGGGAGAGGAGGAGCAAGAGGAGGAGGGGAAGGAAGCTGGTGGTGGCGCGCCTGACTGAGCACACATGTTAACAATAAGTCAGAACCCAGGTTCAAACCTCTACAGGGTCCCCACCTGCAGGGGGAAAGCTTTCAGTGTGTTGAAGCCGTGCTGCAGATGTCTCTCTGTCTCTCTCCCTCTGTATTTCTTCCCACCCTCTCAATTTCTTGCTGTCTCTATCCTATAAATAAAAATAATAATAAAGGAGGAAGCAGAAGCAGTAGCAGAAGGAGGAGGAGGAGGAGGAGGAGGAGGAAGAAGAAGAAGAGGCTGGGAAGATGGTGTTAGAGGCATGCTACGACCAGAGAGGGCCCTGAACTCCAGTTCCACAAAAAAAATTCTAATTTTTTAGAATTTTTTGAGCAGGAATATTTGTTTCGGCCCATGCCACTGAGAGAGAAAAGAATTTGGAAATACCTGAGGAAGCCAGGCTTTTGTTGCCCTTACCTGAGAGAAAAGAAAAGAGTGAAGGACGCCCAGGAGTTGTAATGGATGTGGGTGTGGCTTAGAAAGGAAGTGAAGCCAGGGCCTTAGAAGTGCATCAAAGAGACCAGCGTCACCGCTCTTCTACCTCTTTGCCCGCACATCTCTGTGTGCACGTGCTGTGATTTTTCCTGAATAAAAACTTAAGATGAAGGCTGAGGAGATAGCATAATGGTTATGAAAGAAGTCTCTTATGCCTGAGGCCCCTAAGGCCCCAGGTTCAGCCCCCAGCACCATCATAAGCCATGGATGAACAGTACTCTGGTAAAAAGGGAACAACAACCAACTAAAATGCTCGAGATGGTGCCGTTCTCCGCAATTCTTTGTTGAGTTCAATATGAGGAACCAAACCCAGAAGTGAGTCTCCTTTATCTCTTTTCCCTTCAACAACTGCATGCTTGAGAATTTCACTCAAAGACTTTCATTCCCAAGATACCGAGGGTCCCATATTGATTCCCCAGCACCACCATATGCCAGAACTGAGCGGACGCTCTGCCGAAAAAATGAACAAATATTTTAAAATAATAAAATAAGTAGATATTTGCGTGTTTATTGAAACAGAACGCTCATCTTTTAAGGAGTTAGCAAGATTAAAAAAGTACTATCAAAACTGTGGAAATGGGAAGTTAGTGATATTATTTCATTAGGAATTCTTGGACCTTTTTGTGAGAAACAATAGTTTGGGAAGCTCAAAAGCCTAAGAACCCAGGGATATGGAAGTTCAGTGTGTCTCTTAACAAAATTATAGTGATCATACAACAAATATTGAGATGAGAGAGTGCACAGAAAATGAGGGGAAAAAAATCCTTTCCTTCACAGCAAATGACTGTCCATTTTGTTGTTTATTTACTTTATTGCCACCAGCGTTACTGCTGGGCCTCAGTGCCTGCAGTTCCACTGCTCCCAGTGGCCATTTTTTCCTTTTTCTTGTTTGTTTTTGATTTTCACTTTTATTTTGATAGGACAGAGCTAAATTGAGAGGGGAGGGGAGATAGGGTAAAAGAGAGAGATACCTGCTTCGTGACGCTTGAAACATTCCCCCTGCAGGTGGGGAGATGGGCTCAAACCTGGGTTCTTATGATTGGGGAGCTGTGTGTGCTTTTAACTGGGTGCACCACCACCTGCCCCCTCTAGACTGTTATAAGTCATTAAACCAGCATGAAAAGTAATATAACTGAGGCCCATTTTAAAATACAATGGAAGCAGTCACTGCAGAGAAACCACTTTTAAACTAGGGTGGACTACAGAATAAGCCAAACCACCAACGTTCTAAGAAATCTGCAGGAATGAGAGCAGCCTATTGGAAGGGACTGCTAAAAATGAACTCCTGCCTATTTTTCAGGTTGTGACCCCTTCAATCCATAATTTGTACCGTGTGACTCCTTTACCTGGCCATTACTTCATCCTCCATTATCTCATCTTTCTTTTCTTTCTGTTAAAAAAGAAAAAGCTTGCCTTTTACCTCTTTGGGGAGCTAACTAAATCTGTATACCCCAAATTATAATTGTTTGTGGCTCTCAAACAAATGCTTTACACCGCCTGCACTTTTAGGTTAACATCAGTAAAACAAACAAAAAAAAGTTGTACATCTTATCTAACTTTTTGATACACAAAACTGTGGCCTAGAGACCGGAAGTACTGACATTACCTATTAGGAAAGCAGACTCTCACTCTTCCGCTTGTGGAGTACTGAACTAGAACCATTTCTAACAAAACCCATTTGTGGTTTATATGTCCATGAAAGCCTGAATAGCACTATTCTAAAAACAGAGACTCTCAGTTTTGATTCTACACTATTAGAATCATTTGGAATGCTTTTAAAATTTATTTAAAGAGGAGAAAAGTCCAGGTGGCCTCTTTTAAATGGTTTGGAATTGAGTTCTTTTGTTTTTTTTTTGCAGAGCTGGACCTCTGTATGTGTGATTTTTGTCATAGTTAGGCAGAAGTCATCTTCCTTAAGGTATATATCCTGTAGCCTTTCTAGAGTCTCTGGTATTTCTAGTGTATGCACAAAATGATTTTATGATTGTGGAGAAAGGAATTGATTCCATTTTGAAAAGTATAAAGCAAAACTCCATGGGGACTTACTATGAGTAAATTATTCATCTACTGCTATCTATTATGTGTCAAGGAAACAACTACATTCCATTAAAATATTCAAAGCTTCATATTCCTGTAGGAGTTCATAGCATAACGACTAGATCTTTGGGGTCTCTCTCTGCCAGAGCAGTGCTCAGCACTGGCTTATGGTGGTGCATGTGTGTGTGTGTGTGGGGGGGTTTGAATCTGGGACTTTGGAGCCTCAGGCATGAGAGTCTCTTTGCATAACATTCTGCTATCTACCCACCACCCTGGCAACTCTCTAACTTTTGTCTTGGGGAGGAGAATCAAAAGTTAAGTCGCCCTTGTGTAAATAAAGTGGGGAAAAAGATGATTATCATCAACTTTTGTTTCAGTTAGTTTTTATTTCAAGGAACCATAAAGCAGATGTAACAGAACATTAGAGGGGATGTGTGGGTACCTAATGGCAGGGTGAAGAATTTATTGCTTTAGACAAATTTCACAGTCCAAGTGTGTTGGCATTTTAGCTTTGTGCCCTACACTGTTTTATCTTGATGCTAGTTACTTGTATAGCTTATGTCACTATGACAAACAGGTAGACCATTAACATCACAATTTCTTTGACATTTTGTGTTTTCCCTTTGCACCCTTGAAGTTGTGGTCTATTATTACATTATATTGCACTGAATGGAGATTGTTAACCATTCTAACAGACAGGTGTGATAAAGTATCTGTAGAAGTACAATAAAGAATTAATGTAAAATATCTTAAAAAAAAATTTTTAGTGACTTAATAATGATTAACAAGATTATAAGATAACAAGGGTTCTATTTCACACAGTTCCCACCACCAGAGTTCCCTGTCCCATCCCCTTAGTTGGCAACTTCCCTATTCTTTATCCCTCTAGGAGTATGGACCAAAATTCTTTGTGAGGTGCAGAAGGTGGAATGTCTGGCTTCTGTAATTGCTTCACTGCTAGATATGGACATTGGTAGGTGGATCCATACCCCCAGCCTGTTTTTGTCTCTCCCTAGTGGGCCAGGGCTCTAGGGAGGTGAGACTTAGAGAAACATTAGTAAGCTCATCTGTCCAGAGAAGTCAGGATGGGGAACCTAATAGGTAGGAATAGAGCAGATGAAATTAGGGGTCTTCATGTGGGAAGAAGCTAGAAAGTCTATTTTAGGTATGTTTTTTTTTTTCTATTAGTGATTTAATAATGATCAGTGAGACTGAGGGACAAGAGAGGAACAATTCCATACAATTTTCACCATCAGAGTTCTGTATCCCATCCCTCCACTGGAAGCTTCCCTCTTATTAAATAATGCCTTTAGTAATTTTTGCCTGAGCCTGGTAGTAGCTAACATGCAGGTGGACTAAAAATATTGTCTGGGGAGATGGTGTCAGGGTTGAGAATAGAGCTAGAAAGCTGGATTAGGGCAGAGAGTAGCTCCCAAACATGAGGAAAGTATAAGATTACGAAAACCAAAAGAAGATTTCACAGCAAATATTAAAGTCTCTCTGTATCTATAAAGCTCTTCAACTCTGCCAGATAATAAAGGTCATCTATAAGCTAATGCACATCATCACTAACTTTATAAACTGGGTTTGTAACATGTGCACTCAACCAGGTGCGCCACCATCTGGCCCCTAAATTGTGTTTGTATGAGAGTATTTTGTTATGCTTAACAATTCTAATAAGAATGGTTCCATAAACCAACAAAGAGTGCTTTTTAATTTAATTAAAAAAATAGATATTTTGGAAGTTGGGCTGTAGTGCAGCAGGTTAAGCGCACGTGGTGCAAAGTGCAAGGACCGGCATAATGATCCGGATTCGAGCCCCCGCTCGCCACCTGCAGGGGAGTCACTTCACAGGCAGTGAAGCAGATCTGCAGGTGTCTATCTTTCTCTCCCCCTCTCTGTCTTCCTCTCCTCTCTCCATTTCTCTCTCTCCTATCCAACAACAATTACATCAACAATAACTACAACAATAAAACAACAAGGGCAACAAAAGGAAATAAATATTTTTTAAAAACTAGAGATTTTTCAGTGCTATAGATTATAGCAAAGATTTGGAAACGACTTAGGCATCAAAGAGCAGATGAGTGGGTAAGGAAGGTGCGGTATATACACAATGGAATGTTATTCAAATATAAGAAGAAATGACTTTTTTTTTTTTTTTTGGTTTTTGCTACAATATGGATGGAAACAGAGGGGATCGTGCTAAGTGAAATAAACCAGAAGGATATTTCAATCACAAGTAGGGTTTAATAAACAGTGTAAGAGAAAATGTTGGGTAAAACCATAGTCACATTCTTCAGAGCTAAGGATTCTAAAGGAAGAGGCAGCAGGAGGTTGGTTTAAAGGAATTATGAGGTTATTACAAATTGTGCTGCTATGGACTTAGGTGCACACAGATTTATTTATTTATTTATTTTTGGATGAGTGTTTGTGATCCCTTAGGATATATCCCCAGCAGAGGAAATGAAGGGTCATAGAGTAGGTCCATTTCTAGCCTTCTGGGAGTTCTCCCAACTGCTCTCCACAGGGATTGGACCAATATACATTCCTGCCAGCAGTGCAAGAGGGTTCCTTTGTCCCCACAACCTCTCAAGCATTTGTTGTTGTCCTTTCTGATGTGTGACATTCTCAGAAGGGTGAGGTGGTATCTCATTGTTGTCTTTATTTGCATTTCTCTGACAATCAGTGAGTTGGAGCATTTTTTTTTTCATTTTGCTGGCTTTTTAAATCTCTTCTTTGGTGAATATTCTGTTCAGATAGGGGTTTCAGGTCCTGGTACATAGTAGTATAGGAAAACTAGGCTGGGGGTAAGAATGTTTTGCAGAAAACTGAGCAATTTTATACATGTACCAACAACTGCATTTACTGCAAACCATTAATCCCCCAATAAAATCTATAGAGAAGAAAATGGGTTATGAGGACTCCAGTGCCCAGGGGAATAAGGAGAAAGAGATCTGGTGCTAAATACAGTATGCTATCACTCATTTTGGGGATTGTAATCTTAAAAAACACTTCCTTAATAAAAATTAATTATTGGGACCAGCAAAATAATTCATGTGGATAGTATATGGCTTCATCATGTGCATAACCCAGGTTCAAGTCCAGCTCCCAAAGCACTGAAAGATACTTCAAAGCTATGGTCGTGTCTTTCTCTCTCTCTTTCTCTCTCTCTCTCTGTCATTCTCTCTTGCTCTTTCTCTCCTTTTCCCTGTTTTTATCAAAAGTTAATTATTAAAATAAGGACAAGTAAATGATATTGTGATAATCTCAATAATAAAAAGTTAAAGAAAAAATTATAAAGGTACCATAGAATGAACATAGCAGTCCCATTAAAGAATAATCCCATTAAAGAATTTCATTAGTTCTCTTTGATTTAATGTTAGAATTAAGATTATAGCTTATTTTTTTTCTTTTTTTAAAAATATTTATTTATTTATTTATTCCCTTTTGTTGCCCTTGTTTTATTGTTGTAGTTATAATTGTTGTTGTCGTTGTTGGATAGGACAGAGAGAAATGGAGAGAGGAGGGGAAGACAGAGAGGAGGAGAGAAAGATAGACACCTGCAGACCTGCTTCACCGCCTGTGAAGCGACTCCCCTGCAGGTGGGGAGCCGGGGTTCGAACCGGGATCCTTATGCCGGTCCTTGTGCTTTGCGCCACCTGCGCTTAACCCGCTGCGCTACAGCCCGACTCCCTGTTTATATTTTTGTTACTAAGCCTGCATATACAATTCTGGCTTGCCATCATTGTTTTATATCACACTGGCTTCTATTTTTTAAAGAGTAACAAAATATCATAGTTCGGTTCCTTTTTTTTCTTCCCTATAATGCATTACTCAGCTGAGGTTACATTCCAGAATGAAGGTAGTTGTGGAAGGTAAAATAGTTTCAACAATTCAGTAAGGCTTTTGCACTACAAGTGACCTGAGCTTTTGTGTATTTATATAATCTTTCATAATTAAGTGTGACTTGGTTGATATTTTACAGTCGTGATAATAACGGAGCATAGAGAAAATACAAAAGAAACAGTGAGATGAAAGTAAATGAGATTGCAAGAACACAAGAAAAGTAAGAAAAATAGAAATGAAGGAAGGACGGAGAGGAAGACAAAAAAAGTTCCAAAATTGACATTTTCGATATGTGTTTCTTCTAATATTGGCAACAGTCCATACAAGTCAATTGAATTTCCAGTCCAAACCTAATTTGAACTAATGTTCAGATCTGTAGAATAAAAAACAAAACACACAGAAAAATATCCTCTGGTTGTTTTATTTAATCTAAGGGGATGTTTCTTTAAATCATAGAAGTAGTATGTTGCTAGTTTTTCAAAACATTAGGAATTTAAAATAATATCCCGCAAAGGGGAAATAGGAACATTTTCATATTGCCTCTAGGATAATCTGAGTAGGAAGCCCCAGAATTTTATTTATTTATTTATTTTAGTGAATTTGTGTTGACCTAGAAAACATCTTTGTTAAATGAGTCTCAAAAGTTGTGCTGAGCTTGCAAGTTTGTAGCAGATCAAGAAAAGAACTCTCTTTGGACATTTGTTGGCTTTCCTTTAGTTTATATGTAGCCAGCTGGTTTCTGACCTCTTTGTGTAAATATACAGATTTTCACATAATCAGATTCCATATTACCTTGTTATGACATCACTCAGGGAAGGCTTTGATCTCTCAGTAACTTTTCCAAATTATACACATGGTCCTAATAACAGTAATAAAGTTGCTACTTATCCACTGTCTATCACTGCCTCCATTGTAAGTCTGCGGATGATGCTGTAAATATCTATACAGATAATATTTAAGATAAAATATGAATTTATATACATATCTTTACATGTACCTATGTACACGATAATACCTGCATGCAGAGGGCTAGCAATACATAGAAAAAGCATCTTGTTTAATGCTAATTTGTCATTTTCAAAAACATTTGCGTATCTGCAGTGACTCAAATGTCCTCTGAAATTTCTTACTAGTTTGAGCAATGGATATTTTTAAGGCAGGTGAATTGAAATGCAAGATTTAGAGACTTCACTGCATATTACTTTTCCACGTGAATAGATGAAAATAAAAGCCACGCTGTGTTCTCTGGTGACCCTGAGCGACTGTATAGGAGACACAATGATCTTGTAAATTACCCCAAAAATGGTTTACTTAGTGCTTGATCAAGATAAATGACACAAGGCAGCTGTAAAAAGAATTCCCACTCACCATTGACCCATAAACTGTGGTGTCATTTTTCATTTTCAGAAAAGTATCAAAAATGATTAAAATAATACCAAACCTTTAGAGCTATGATTAAATGCCCTAAGTTCTGCTTCATTGGATATTATTTTAAATAATGTTATTTTAAAAGTGAAAACATTATGATTTCTATAAAACTTTGATGATTGTTAATTATGAATCATTTTTTCCTATGGATCTATAGTATTCCCAAACCTAAGACAGCACATAGTACGATAGTCAGTGGTCAGTAAAGTGCTGTTGAATGAGTGAATAAATGAAATATAATAATAATATGTTAATACATTTTGATGTGTGTATACTGCAAACAATGTCACCTAAGAGACAACAGTGCAGAACTAATAAATACACTACAATGATGAATACTTATTGATTACTTTAGTTGATGGGTATTATGGTGTTTGACATGAATTATCTTATGTAATGATCAAAACCCAGAAAGTGACGGTTAAACTATTGTGCATAAAATCAAGTGCCATGGGGAAATAGTTATCAATGTGCTTAATAACAACCAACAAGACCTCCCACCTTCCGCACCTCATAAAGATCATTAGTCCATACTCCCAGAGGGATAAAGAATAGGGAAGCTTCCAATGGAGGGGATGGGATACAGAATTCTGGTGGTGGGAATTGTATGGAATTGTACCCCTCTTATCCCACAGTCTTGTCAATCATTATTAAATCACTAATAATAAAATAAAACAAAACAAAATCATATAAAATTTATGTCATCCTGACTCTAGACGTCTAATTTTGTTTATTAAATTTGCAGAGTTGAGCCTGCCAATGTGTGATTTCATATTTCTGGGCTAGTTTTTCTGAGAGAGAGTGATAAGAGTGAGAGCGAGAGAGCTAGAGAGAGAGAGAGAGAGAGAGAGAGAGAGAGGGAGAGGGAATGACAACAGCTTCCTCTAGAGCCATGGCACCATGTATGTGGTATCAGGGCTCATCAAGTGTGCTTGCATCAAGGCACACTCCTTACTCATTGAGTTTTCTTTCCAATTCTACACCATGCACACTTAAAACAACCATGTACCACTTGCTTTCAGTGCATTGTGGTTTCATTGTTCCCACATGGTCTCTAGGATCAACCACAAGCTGATCGAGAAAAGAAAAGGTAAGTTGTTCCAGTTCTAGAGGAGCTGAGGAGTTTACAAATCAGCAAGTTCTCTATCAACAGATTAAATTTCCTCACTTTCTCTCCCCACCTTTCTCTCCCATTTTTTCTTTTTCTCCCTCCCTCCCTCCTTTCTTATTCCTCCTTCCCTCCACTTTTCTTTCTTTCTTTCTTTCTTTCTTTCTTTCTTTCTTTCTTTCTCTCTCTCTCTCTTTCTTTCTCTCTCTCTTTCTTTCTTTCTTTCTTTCTTTCTTAATTTTTGTATTTATTTTCCCTTTTGTTGCCCTTTTTTTAATTGTCGTAGTTATTGTTGCTGTTGTTGATGTTGTCGTTGTTAGGTAGGACAGAGAGAAATGGAGAGAGGAGGGGAAGACAGAGAGGGGGAGAGAAAGACAGACACCTGCAGACCTGCTTCACCGCCTGTGAAGTGACTGCCCTGCAGGTGGAGAGCCCGGGGCTTGAACCAGGATCCTTACGGCCAGTCCTTGTGATTCACGATACTTGTGCTTAACCCGGTGCGCTACCGCCTGACTCCCTCTTTCTTTTTCTCTCTTTCTCCCTTCCTTTCTTTCTTTCTTTCTTCCTCCCTCCCTCCCTCCCTCCCTCCTTTCCTTCCTTCCTCCCTCCCTCCCTCCCTCCCTCCCTCCCTCCCTTCCTTCCTTCCTTCCTTCCTTCCTTCCTTCCTTCCTTCCTTCCTTCCTTCCTTCCTTGTTTTCTTTCTTTCTATAGAGTTAGAGAGATAGAGAAAGTGAAAGAATGGTACTTGCAACACTGCTCCACCATTTTTGACATCCCTCCTCCCACCAACAGATGGGAACTGGGGCTTGAACCATGGTCCTTCTACATGATAAATGTGCTTGCTTTACCGGGTGTGCCACTACTCAGCTCATTTTCTATACTACAGTATGTAGAAATTAAAATGTTGATGAATCATTTTTTTTCCTACATGGTATATAGGTTTATCCACTGTAAATACATTTACTCAAATGGTAAAGTGGGCATGAGGATCTAACTAGTGGGTCTAGTGGACTTTGGTGGACAGCTATTGGCATTTTGCCTCATAATGCGGTAATACATGACATGAAGTGTGGATTTCTATGCATAGCACATACTGTCTTGTGAACTACTGTTACCTCATTAAAAATAAAGCCTAGACCAAGTAGATCAGAAGCATCCAATAGCACAGCTATATACAAGATACTGGGTACTGTACAGCAAACCATAACAAAAGGACTTGTCAAAGTTAACCCAATTACCAAATAATGCGATGATAACATTAACTATCCACTGTCTTTTTGAACCCTAAGACAGCAGGAACCTCACATCTCCACTATAGAGCCCCTACTTCCCCCAGTCCTGGAACCCTTGGGTAGGGCCCACTTTCCCATATGCGTCTCCCAATCCATACCAAATAATATTGCATCCGCCGATCACAACCTAACCAACGATTGCCACCTCAACATGCTTCACTTCAGACTGTGTCCAGAGACTTCACGTGTGGAATGACAACCCTTCAGCTTCATTACTCGGGTGAGACCTTTCCTTTCATAGTATACTCTAATTTCATCTCAGGTGGTTCACTTTCTAACAAAGTCCCAAAACCTAGATATACACCAGTTTCTGTGAGAGAGAGCTTATGTTCACACATACCCATAAACTACTGCAAAATATATACCTGAAAGCAGGATTACACTAGAGTTTGCAGTGAGTACCTCCCTAACACTTCCTCTCCACTATTCCAAGCTTTGGGTCCATGATTGCTCAACAATTTGTTTGGCTTTGTATGTTAACTCTCTTTTCAGTCACCAGGTTCCAGATGCCATCAGGATGCTGGCCAGGCTTCCCTGGACTGAAGACCCCACCAATGTGTCCTGGAGCTCAGCTTCCCCAGAGACACACCCTACTAGGGAAAGAGAGGCGGACCAGTCAACGCCCATGTTTAGCGGGGAAGCAATTACAGAAGCCAGACCTTCCACCTTCTGCAACCCACAACGACCCTGGGTCCATGCTCCCAGAGGGATAGAGAATGGGAAAGCTATCAGGGGAGAGGGTGGGATATGGAGATTGGGTGGTGGGAATTGTGTGGAGTTGTACCCCTCCTACCCTATGGTTTTGTTAATTAATCCTTTCTTAAATAAAAAAATAAAAAATAAATAAATGCAAATTAAGACAACAATGAGATATCAAAAAAATAAAAATAAAAAAATTAAAAAGTAGACAAAGTATTACTTTAAAGAAAAACTTTGTTGTTATTATGAATAAAAATATACATGTCTATGCAATGTCTTATATTTCACAATTAAATTATAAAAAATAAAAACCAGAATAAACTTATATCCATAAAAAGTCAGAATAAGTACAAGATTTGTTTAAACTTTCATCTAAAAACTGATCCAAACTTCTCCTTTCTACAGTAATGTTCTATATTAAGCTATATTAAAGTAGAGATAACATTTTAAATTAGCACAACAAAAAAAGTCCCTGAGTAATTGGTTAGCTAATAAAGTCTTTGATTTTTTTAAAAAGTTATGCTCAGGATATCTTGCTGTTATCAAGAGTGGTGATTGAATTTATATAAAGCAGATAAAGTTATGGAATTTGAAATCTAGTAGACACCAAGTATTTGATCCTAGACCTTTATTGACCCCTTGTAGGCTTTATTTTCCTCATCTGCAAAGTGGAATACTGATAATATATACCTTGTGAAGGTAAATGATATTGGTGAGGAGGGAAATAAGAAGAGTGAAAATTTTATAAGCAACTTTAGCAATTCTTCTTCTGTTGGTATAACAACATGCCTGTAATGCATACTCAGTTGACATTCAATAATATTCTTCCATTCATCAAGAGAAATATTCCTCATCTACCTTTTTCTAGAGAAAAGATGTTTGAAATGAAAAGGTGTGCCTCTTTTTTTTTTTTTTTTTTTTTGCCTCCAGGGTTATTGCTGGGGCTCAGTGCCTACACCATGAATCCACTGCTCCTGGAGGCCATTTTTCCCCCTTTGTTGCTTGTTGTAGCCTTGTTGTGGTTATTGTTGTTGTTGATGTTGTTTGTTGTTGCATAGGACAGAGAGAAATGGAGAAAGGAGGGGAAGACAGAGAGGGGGAGAGAAAGATAGACACCTACAGACCTGCTTGACTGCCCATGAAGCGACTCCCCTGCAGGTGGGGAGCTGGGGGCTCGAACCAGGATCCTTAAGTCGGTCCTTGTACTTTGCGCCACGTGCACTTAACCCACTGTGCTACCACCCAACCCCCAGATGTGCCTCTTTCTTACCCTCTTTACATCATTAATGCTGCTAATTACATGTCAGGAAGCAAAAGAAAAGTGGCCAACATTTCATGTTCATCAAGATCCACGCTACATTATAAGTTCAAGTTCCATTCTCAGTTATGATCGTCTTCCTGTCAATTCAATGTACAGTGAAAACAGTTTTGCTAGAAACTAGTGATCTAGTTTCAGGGGGAGAAAAAAAAAAAGTCTGTGAAATAGGCCAGATCTCTGAGCCAATCTCTATTACGTAGAGAACAATGAATTCATTACGTCATATTCAAGCCTTCACCCTCATCATCATCCTTTCTGTTTATGTTCCTTCATGAAGAGAAACATGTTTTCAGTTCTGAATCTTAACATTTGATCAGTTCTTTCTTTGGGACAGTCAGTATGTATCTATGTAAGTACCAAGCCTTAGTTTATAACTTCTGAGTTTTACTTCAACCCCAAGAGAGAAATATTGCCATTTCAGTATAGACCATTTACTTCTCTGTGATTTCCACTGAGAAATCAGAAGATAAATGGAGAGGTGAGATGGTGTTAGTGTGAAGACAAAGACACCCAAGTTTGATTAGAAACTTTCAAAGCTAAATTCCCCTGCGCTTGATCTATTATACTTGTTTTATGTGGCTTCTCAATTCTGACTCCTACTTAGTATGTTTTCTTCATCCTCCAGCTAGGATATCATTTCCTTTGTGAAATGACCTGGCTGGCTAAGGTAACACTTTAATATGCTTCATTGTGTCTGCTTATTTTTGCTTTCTCAGTATCCAGAAATGACAGTATATTAGAAGTTCCTTGAGGAATATGATCCCCCCCGCACACACACACACTTACTCCCAGGCACTTAGTACAATGTGTTTGTCACAAAGGAAGATTCCAAGACATAAAAGAACAAATATTAAAATTTCTCTGAATGTATAAAATATTTCTCTCCATAGTCTTCCAGAAGAAAACATGATAGGCTGTTTAGTGAAAGGCAGGGCTCCTGTGTGAACTATTGTTTCACACAACAACATGTATGAATCTTAATTGCAGTTTATAAAAAAAAATAGAAGTTGTACATAAAGGCTGCATATAGGAGGACTCCATTTATCTGTTATTCTGCAGAAGGCAAAACTATAAGAACAGAAAATAAATGCAAAATCTCCATCGGGGCATAGAAGATGTAGAATAGGGAAATTTGTTACAAAGGGGAAGTTCAAAGCAAGAGACAGTGATGAAGTCGTTTGGCATGGCACTGAAATGCTGGCTCTATGAGTGCCTTTCTCAAAAGTGATAGAGCTGCATACCTGGCAGCCACACACAAATGTCACAAATAAATAAATGTATGTAGTAAATAAATAAATATATGTATATATAAATAAATAACCAGGTTGTTAAGAGAACTCAAGATGGGGTGCAGAATATGATAAAAGAGTCTAATTATATTCTAAATGTACAAAATATCTTCACTGAAGGGTGTGGGGCAGAGAGAAGCTGACCAAAGTAATGTTACAAAATAGCATCTTTATTCGTATTATTAGTTGAAGACAGAAGAATCTGTAAGTACCCTAAAACTGTGCTTTAGTTGGATTTTTTTTTTCTCACAGAGTACAGTCTTACAACTCTAAGCACATGTATAGTAGGGTTGAATAAATGTATAAACAGATTGTGATTTGGAGAGTTAGGGTTCTCATTGTGAGAGAAAGAAATTCTAAATAAAGGAGTGAACCTAAAATGAAAGTCACCATGCTGGATAGAAGTTGGAGATATCTGAGTATATTGTTAAACATGTACAGTTTATATGTACAATGTTTTGTGAGTATAATGATGGTAAGTTAGAATAAACTAATGTGAAAAAAGTCTTAGAAAAATTTCATTCCATATTTCTGGTTGTATAAAGCAGAGAACTGGGCAGAACTGTGAGGTCAAAGAAGATGATTTTATTTAAGCTTTGAAGGATATACATTTTAGCTTAACTTCCTAGTGTTTAACCATACATCTTTTCATGTTCCCCTCCTCTATATCTCTCTCTCTCTTTTTCTTTCTTTCTCTTGTCCTTTGTTCCACTAAAAGCAAAGAAAGTACAGACGAAACCCACTGTATTGTTTATTTTTAAGGAAGGATATTTATTCTTATTAAAGAAAATACTTCAGTTTTCTCTTGATTTTTCTTTTTCTTCTATCTTGTCATCTCTGTGACTTATGGCTCTGGCTTGACTGTATGAAAGACAGAGATAGAGACAGAGAAAGATAGGGAGAGAGGGAAAGATACCACGAAATTCCCTCAGTGCAATGGTGGACAGTTTGGAACCAGAGTCAAGAAAATGAAATGCAGGCAACCCCATAGGTGGGTTATTTTCCCAGCCTCCTGATAATTTTTAAATGTGTATTGCCTATGAACTGCTAATGAAATGCTTTCATGGTTTATTTTTTGTGAGAAAGTGATTTGGACTCAAGATCAAATAAGCATGTATTCTTTTATTTTCTATTCTATTATTTTTCTTTTTCAGTGAGCAATGGAGGCAATACAGAGACAAGAGTGCAGGCAAAGTGAGCAATGGAGGCAATACAGAGACAAGAGTGCGGGCAAAGTGAGTTATTAAAATCTCAACATGGACCAAAGCCCCTTGGCTGTAAGTATGGCACCTTGTGTTCTACTCATGGTCTCTGTTTCTGCTCCATTTGTTCTCATCTTAAATATGCACACACTTGTTTGGAATTCAAAGTGGAGAAAAGTAAAACAGTTGCATTCTAACTAATCATTGCATTCCCACCTCCACAAGATAGTCTAGATGTTGCCATGATAAATTGTCCAATGAAGGAGAAAGACAAAACTGTACTCTGAAGTATTAATCATTATCTGTTAGCAGGGGATAGAGAGGAGGATAAAAAAAAAAAATCCATGAAGAATTCTGTATGAAAATTAACAGTGTGGGGAGTCGGGCGGTAGCGCAGCGGGTTAAGCGCAGGTGGCGCAAAGCACAAGGACCGGCATAAGGGTCTCGGTTCAAGCCCCTGGCTCCCCACCTACAGGGGAGTCGCTTCACAGGTGGTGAAGCAGGTCTGCAGGTGTCTATTTTTCTCTCTCCCTGTCTCCCCCTCCTCTCTCCATTTCTCTCTGTCCTATCCAACAACGAAGGCATCAATAACAACAACAATAGTGACTACAACAATAAAACAACAAGGGCAAAAATAAATAAATAAATATTAAAAAAAAAGAACATTAACAGTGTGGGGGCCAGGTGGTGGTGCACCTGGTTAAGTGTACATATTACAGTGTGCAAGGACCCAGGTTTGAGCCCCTGGCCCCCACCTGCAGGAGGGAAAGGTTCACAAGTGGTGAAGCAATGCTGCAGGTATGTCTCTGTCTCTCTCCCTATCATCCCCTTCCCTCTCAATTTCTGACTGTCTCTGTCCAGCAAATAAATAATATAAAAAAATTAAAAAAAGAAAATTAACTATATGGAGAAGGGCACCAAAGTAAAAACCCTGAGTTGAGGGTGAGGGTGGATGTTCAGCTTCATGGGGGGTAGGGGGTAGAACACAGTCTTTTGGTGGTGGGAATGGTGTTTATGTACACTCCCACTAACTTTTAGTCATATAAATCACTAAGGAATATGAGAGGGGAAAAACTTATTGCATGTCTCAAACTTTTTAAAGCACAGACTGAGTCTTTTTAATATATAGGCTGTCTTTGATATGTTGACCCTCTTAAAAGCATAGTCCGGGGAGAACAGAAGCAACTGGTGGCACAGCTATATACAAATAATGTTAAAGGACATAAATTAGGGTGATGTTGTGTATGACACAGCAAATCATTAACAAAGCTATTTTTTCAAAATTAACCCAATTGCCAAACAATGTGATTATAGCAATAACTATTATCTTTTTTAAACCCTAAGACAGCAAGAACCTCCCACATCCTCTATAGCGCCTCTATTTCCCCCATTCCTGGAACCTCTAGGGTGGGGCTCACTTCCCTGCATACTTCTCTCAAATCATACCAAATGATATTGCATCTGCTGATCCCAAACTAATCAATGCAGTGAGTACCACCTCAGCATGCTTCACTTCAGACTGTGTCCAGAGACATCAGGCATGGAATGTCAACCCTTCACCTACATTACTATGATGAGACCTTTCCTTTCATGGTATTCTCTAATTCCGTTCCAGGAGGTTCAATTCCTAACAAAGTCCCAAAACCTAGATATAGATCAGGTCCCTTGAGATACAGCATATGTTCACATGTATCCGTAAATTAGGGAAAATATATACCTGAAAGCAAAAATACACAATAGTCTGTAGTGAGTCAGTATAAAGTTCATAATGAAATAGTGTCTACTTAGACTTAGATACCCTCCTCACCTACTTCCTATTATAGTTCTCTCACTCACTCCAAAGCTAACCTTATCAAAGCAAGGACTGCAAAAGCTGAATAAGGGCAAGAGACTGGCATACTTTAACGATAACTCTTTAGTTACTATCAGGCCATTCCATCAGTTGGGGCCCTAATCGGGGTATCCTGAGATTCCCAAACAGACATGATGGGCCTAGACCTTGAATAAATCCCTCTCTCCATTGTTACAGGTCATTTCTATCAGGAACACACAATAGACCCCTTTGTGGGCCCCCATAGGACCCTGCCCTCAAGGTGGATCAACAATGGTAGAGAATGTTCCATCCTCCGAAGCTGGACAACTTAGTTTATGCTACAGCTGAGGAAGATGGGTCCTGATATTGGGGCAGCTTGGCATGTTCCTACTCATGACCACAGAATGTGAGCTCAGATCTACATGGATGCAGAGGTCACATACTGATTATGGGCTAAGCTGATTATGGGCCCCAGATCATGTCAAATTCGTGGGGTTTCCAGTCAACAGTATTTATACCCCTTTCCCATATTAGGGGGCTACTCTCTTCCCTGATCCATCTTTCTAGTCCTTTTTCCAGCCATGACATAATCTCCCTAGACAATAATGTGGATCCACTGGCAGATCAGATTTCAGGCTCGGGGCAAACAACAACAACAACAACAACAACAACAACAACAACACTAGTGTAGCCACAGGTCCTTTGGAATTTAACTAAAATATGCCAACTAGCTATCTGCAAAATAGAGGATCCCCCCAGCTCTTCATCTGCACCACTGCAGTCCTTAGGTCCGTGACTGGTCAACAATTTGTTTGGCTTTGTATGTTAACTCTCTTGTCAACCACCAGGTTCCAGATGCTAGCATGATGCTGACCAGACTTTCCTGGACAGACAACCCCACCAATGTGTCCTGGAGCCCTGCTTCTCCAGAGCCCTTCCCCATGCTGGGAAAACCAATCTCAGATGTCCCATTGAGGCCCAGTCTCATTGAAAGATGTTTGGCCAACAAACAGAGGAAGCCCACATAT
This sequence comes from Erinaceus europaeus, assembly GCF_950295315.1. NCBI lineage: Eukaryota > Metazoa > Chordata > Mammalia > Eulipotyphla > Erinaceidae > Erinaceus > Erinaceus europaeus. The sequence continues at coordinate 8,724,284 of NC_080172.1, forward strand.
ATTCCTTATAGAAATGCCCTTTGAGGAGGCCAGGCAGCAGCACAACTAGTTAAGCACACACAGTACTAAGAGCCAGGACCCATGCACACAGGGATCCCGGTTCCAGCCCCTGGCTCCCCACCTGCAGGGGTGTGACTTTACCAGTGGTGAAGCAAGTCTGTAGGTGTCCATCTTTTTCTCCCCTTCTCTGTCTTTCCTTCCCTTCTCAACTTCTTTCTGTTCTATTCAAAGACAATAACAACAACAAAAATAGAGAAAAAAAAAGATGGCCTCCAGGAATAGTGGATTTATTGTGCAGGCACCAAGCCCCAGCAATAACCCTGGAGGCAGAAAGAAAGAGAAGAAAAGAGAAGGAAAGAAAGCAAGAAGGAAGGAAGGAAGGGAGGGAGGAAGGAAAGAGAGAGAGAGAGAGAGAAAGTGAAAATATCCTTTCAGCTGCAGATGAGGACAACAGACAACCTGAACTCAGTGCCTCTAGATTATACTTTGAGTATTCAAAATTCATGTGATCTAGGTTTGAGTACAGCCCACACTGGAGGAAGTTTTGGTGGTGTGGCTTCTCTTTCTCTCTCTCTCTCTCTCTCTCTTTCTCTCTCTGTCTCTCTCTCTCTTTCTATCTGAAAAAGTCAACCCAGAGTAGTACAGCTCCAGTGATGAAAGAAAGTCAGTTAGATTTTGGAAGCTCTCTTTCTTCATTAGTCTGAAAGTAAAATTGCATCAAGTCCTACTTTTCTGAATATGTGAGACATGGTAAACTCAAACCTGAGAAATAGAATCGTGTTTGGTTTTTTAATATTTGCTTATTTATTATGAAAGAGAGGAGAGGGAGAGAGATCAGAACACTGCTCTGGCATTCGGTTAATACTGAGGCTTGAGCTGCAGCCTCTGGGGCCTAAGCATGCAAGGTGATGTCTAATGTACTAAACTATCTACTTGACCCATACTAGAATTATATATATATATATATTTTTTGTTTTAGAAAAAAAAAAAAAAACAACCTTTAGGGGCTAGTGAGGCAGCAGAATGGATGTGTAAAAGACTTTCATGCCTGAGGGTCTTAGCTCCAGCTGGACCAATCCCCAGCACCACCATAAACCAGAGCTGAGCAGTGTTCTGGAAAGAGAGGAAGAAAGAAAAAAAAAGGAAGAAAAAAAAGGAAAAGAAAGGATGAATGAAAAACGGGAAGGAAGGGAGAGAGGAAAACAATGTTTATAATAAGCCCCCTAGAATTTCTTTTTTTTTTAATTATTCATTATTGGATAGAGACAGAGAAGTTGAGAGGGTAGGGGAGATAGAGAGGGAGAGAGACAAGGGGCCAGGGGCACTTGGTTAAGCACGTATACTGTAGTGCACAAGGACCCTGCTTCAAGCCCCTGCTCCCCACCTGCAGGGGGAAAGCTTCACAAGCAGTGAAACAGGGTTGCAGGTGTCTTTCTGCCTCTTTCCCTCTCTATCTTGCCTCCTCCTCTCAATTTCTCTCTGACTCTATCCAATAATAAATAAACAAATAATTTTTAGAAAGAGGAGAGAGACAGAGAGACACCTGCAGCCCACTTCACCACTTGTGAAGCTTTCCCCCTGGAGGTGGGCTTGAACCTGGCTCTTTGTGTACTGTATATGAGTGCTTAACCAGGTACACCACCACCTGGCCCCCACCTCCTAGAATTTCTAGATAATAGAGAGGAAGGAGGAAAAAGTCCTTGCCTAGAAAAGAGAGAAAAGTTAGATCTTGATAAGATTGCCTCACTCTCTGAAGGAAGCCTGGGTCAGCTTAACTCTGCCACATGAGGAAGACTGACCCTTAAATGACTGCAGCCTAGAATGAACGTTCTCAGCTGTGGCTATGGACTGAGAGGTACTCAGAGGTACTCAGGTTACAGAGGCTCCCATGCTAAATTTGAATAGATATGGGCCCTAGGTGAAATCAGTGGGGTTCACAGTTAGTGGTATTTGTATCCTTTCTTCTAGTTTGAGAGCTACTCTCTGCCCTGATCTAGTTTTCTAGTCTTATTTTCAACTCAGACATCATATTCCCAGACAATATATTTAGCCCACTTGCAGGTTAGCTATTAAGCACCAGCAAAAACTATCAAGTCATGGGCCCTTTGGAACATACTTAAAATAGACTTTGCAGCTTCTTTCTACCCTAAGGCCCCTAATTTCATCTACTCTGTTTTTTACTTTTTGGTTCCTGTTTATTAAACATTTTTTCCTGATTTATAACTTATTACCTTTCAGCCACTAAGTTGCAGACACTACTAGCATTCCATCCTGACTACCCTGGGCAGATGACCTCATCGATGTGTCCTGGAGCCTCACTTCTCCAAAGCCCTACCCCACTAAGGAAAGATAGAAACAGGCTGGGATAATGGGTCAACCAGCCAACACCCATGTCCAGCCAAAAAGCAGTTAGAGAAGTTAGAACTTCCACTTTCTGTACCCCCCAAAAATGTTGGTCTATACCCTCAGAGGGATAAACAGGGAAGTTTCCTATGGAAAATATGAAACACAGAACTCTAGTGGTAGGAACTGTATGGAATCTTACCCCATTACAATCCTGTAAATCATTATTAAGCCACTAATTAATTAAAAAAAAGGAAAGAAACACAAAAGAGGGGGGGAAAAGCGATACATTTTGGGTTGAAGAGATAGCACAATGGTTATGTAAAAGACTTTCATGCCTGAAGCTCTGAGGGCCCAGGTTCAATCCCCATCATTACCATATGCCAAAGCTGATCAGTGCTCTGGTCTCACTCTCTCTGCATATTTCTCTTTGTATTTCTCTTTTGTTAAAATAGTTATATATTGTTTAACTGTTAGATCTTAATGCTTTGAGAAGAGTGGACATAAATATTATGAAAAAATGCTAATAATTATAATAACTAACATGGATTCAGTATATATGAAATAACAGATACAGTTTTAAATGCTTTATCTTAAGTAAAGTTATTAGATACACAAAACAAATAAAGAAATTTTGTCAAGTACTAGCACAGTGTCTGAACTACAAAACACACAATAAATAAATGATTTTTTTCTTATAGAGATTAAAATGAAAAGATAATTGTCTTGAAGCATGTTTTTAACAGTTTTTTTCCAAATTACAAATTCATAAGTTAAAAGGTAAACCAATTTTAAAATAGAACCAATATTAAAAAATTAAAATAGCTTTTTCAAATTATAGATCTCAATTCATATATAGGAAGTTAATAAAATTTAAATATAAATTCAAAAGAAATGACTTAAAGTAGAATAAATAACTTTTTAAAAAATAATTTATGGGACTGAGTGCGTGTTGCAATGTGCAAGGACCCAGGTTCAAGTCCCCAGTCCCCACTTGCAGGGGGAAAGCTTTGCGAGTGGTGAAGCAGGGTTGCAGGTGTCTTTCTGTCTCTTTCACTCTCTGTCTCTCCCTTCCGCTTGATTTCTGACTGTCTCTATCCAATAAATAAATAAAGATAATAATAATAAATAAATAAAATTAAAAATATTTTTACTTTACTTTTACATATTTTAAGTAAATAACTTCAAATAGAACAATACAGTTAAAATGTATCACAGATACCAAAGCATTAATTTCACTTTTTTAAATACCTACTAATATATGGGTATCGATTTGTGTGAAGCACTTATTCCAAAGGTTGAAATCAGAAAAAAAAAAAAAAAAGAAAGCTTTTTAGTAGTATGTAACTGTGCTGACACCTTTAATGGCTCAGAAATCAGAACACTGTGTTTGTTGTGAAGCTAATTCAAAGCAAGATCTTTACCAGCATCTGCAGAAATAGCACATCAAGGATTTTTCGATCACTCGCTACAAAGCTCGGTTGGTGATAGGGTGGAAAGGACTAAAACCATTAGTTGAAAGCAAAGTATCAGTATTATTGCTAAATTGTATTCATCTGTGCTACTTCTATTCACGTATAGTAGATATAAGTCCCCAGGATGTGTGTTACCTTATAATAGTTAATAGTGTATCTTATAATGAGATACACTATTATGCTAAACTGGCTTCCTCATAAGAAAGGGGGAATCCAGCAGTTCTCTGGCATTTCTCATGCATATACCGACTTTGACTGAAAAGAACCAAGCTGTCAACTATTGGCTGAAAAACTAGGTGAATAATTGCTATCTTCTCAGGAGAGTCCTTTGCCCTAAAAGCCTTCAACTCTAGATGAACTGTCTTTAGATTTTCTCGGGTATGCAGACCTCCTGTCTCTTTTTCCAGATGAAGGGCTCTCAGCAGAACTGTTAGCAGGGCACTAATGATTTCTCGGAGACTAATCTACACTGTAATGAGAAGTGGAATCTGTCACTCACTCTCCTAGGAGGTAACAGTTCACACATCGTTACATCACCCTATTAAAATAAATTATTAGCTGTGTTGCTTGTCTGCTACTATTCATTAAGTAGGTGTGACCAAAGAGATATGTATTTGAACAAATGATGAAATTTCATTTGAATTGTTCCCTATTTTCTTTCCTTCTTTCTTTCTTTCTTTTTTTCTTTCTCTTTTGTTTTCTTTCTTTCTTTCTTTTTTTTTTTTTTTGTAGCTTAATGCACACATACTTTAAGAAAACCTAAGCATTTTAAACAGATTATGACTTTCACCATTTGGATAGAAAGAAAAAGCTACAAGAAGATATGAATCCCATTCAACATGTGTGAAAATACGTAGATTCTGTCCCCAACATTTTCTTCTTCTTTTTTTATTAGTGAATTAATAATGACTTACAAAATTATGGGATAACAGGGGTGTAATTCCACACCATTCCCACCACCCAAGTTCTGTGTCCTCATTCCTCCCATAGGAAACTGCATTAGTCCCAAGATCACAGATAGGCGTTGATGATTATTTTTATATATTTGCCCATTTCCCCCCTATGGTCCTGCCTTCTCTTCCTTTCTAAGTGACAACTAGTACTTCTGAGTGTCCTTCCCCACCCTCCCCCTTCACTCTGGGTCCTGATGAAATTGGAGTTCAGAGCCCTCTGGTAATCCTCACCTAAAATTTACTCCTCTGGGTTCACGGACCAAAATTCTTTATGAGGTGCAGAAGGTGGAAGGTCTGGCTTCTGTAATTGCTTCTCTACTGGACATGGGTGTTGGCAGATGGATCCATACCCCCAGCCTGTTTCTGTCTTTCCCTAGTGGGTAGGAGAGTTGAGATTCCAGGACATGTTGGTGATGTTGTCTGCCTAGAACATTCAGGTTGAAATTGTAGTAGCACCTGCAACTTAGTGGCTGAAATGCAGTAAGATAAAAAGCATCCCCTACACTTTTTGCTGCCTACGCAATGTTTATGGTTTTGTAAGAGACTTTCAGTAATAAGCATAGTATTTGCTGCCATGAAGTCACTGACAAATCTTTGAAAGAGTTAAACTGGGGAGGGTAAATTTAGAAGAATAGATAATTGGGTACAATTCTTTTGACAAGTGATGTAATTTTTTTACTGTTTATAATTGTTGGTACATTATTTCAGTAAAAGCACAGACTTTGAACTTTGGTGGAGATTACTTTGTTCCAGCTATTCCTTTTAGTAGTTGTTTGATCGCAAAGAAAATTGTTTAGATTTTTTTATCTTTATTTACATCACCTATAGAACATGAGAAAAATAATATTTATTTTATATACTTGGGAAATTTTAATATGCTTAAACAATGCTTGGTCTGTGGTAAGTACTTAATAATATCCATTATTATTATTACCATAATTTCTGTCATTATCTGGTCCTCTTCCAGTGGAAAAAATAGTAAAAAATGAAGAGCCAGGTGGTAACACATCTGGTTAAGCACACACATCAAGCCCCTGGTCTCCACCTGCCGGGAGAAAGCTTTGCAAGTGGTGAAGTAGAGCTGCAGGTGTCTCTCTGTCTCTCTCCATTTCTATCTCCCCTTATCTCTCAATTTCTGTCTGTCTTTATCCATCAATAATAAAGAAATAAAATAATAATTTCATTTTAAAAAGTTAAAATGATATCTTATAATTTTGGCATTCATAAATTAGATTTGGGGGAGTCTTTATTGTTTATACAGCTATCCGAAAACTAAAACCAGAAATTATAATAAAAAATATTGAAAAACAAAGTCTTAATACTGTCATGAGTTCTGGGTCTTATGTATGTATGATGTAAATGCTCCCATACCAACTCTTTCTATTTCACTTTTTTTTTTTTAATTCTGAGGGAGAGGGATAGATATCACAGGATAAGATGTTCCCCTGGTGAAATGCCACTCCCATGGCTTCCAAGGTTCAAATCTGGGATAAATGCAGGGCAAAGCATGAGTCCTGTTAGGTGAAGTATCTTCTAGCTCCTGTGTTGTTAAAATAAAACAAATAAAATAATACAGTGGGACATTATCTGTCTAGCCCACACTTATAAGTACTCAACACTGATAATTGTCATTATTAGTACTACTCATAATGCCACTGGCCCACCGATTATAAGATGCAACTCTGAATTCTTTTCTAACCCTTTCCATTTTTGCTTTCTCTCTCTAATGTCCTCAAAAAATCATAGTCTCAGAGGGCTGCTTACAAGTGCACTGATTATAGAATAGAGCTTCAAACTAGGCCTAAGCATACTTAAATAGAATCTTAAATAGGATTTGGCCTGATTTACTCAAAGTTCTAGCAAAATATGCAAATTAGCACTAGTTGCTTCGTCTTTGGGCCATTCCCTGGATTCATTACTCTTTCAACTACTTTTAAAAATAGGATTTGGATCCAAGGTACTGGTGGAGGGTACAAATCAAAACTATCAGAATTAAAAGATGTCCTCATAATGACAACCAAACACGCACAGCTATCTTACAGTAGAGGTGGAAAAAGAGATTCCAGACAATTTCACATATTTCAGAGTCAAGCTAAATTCATGAACAACTGGCAATTAAAATCACACCCAAATGCTATTTAAAACAAACCAAATTCTTTCTTACACTTCGGGACTTGGCATGAGTATGCCCTGAGAAGTTTTCTAGCTGCCTGATGCATACAAAAAGAGCTGTTGAGTTTCCATCATTTTGCATGAAGTATGTCTTTCCAGATTTGTATTTCCCACAAATCTTATCACAGTTGTCTAAAATGAAATACAGTCTGATGAAAAGTCTTAGTAAAAATCCTGAAAATATATTTAAATAGATAAAACCTCTTGTATTATACTGCACAAACAGTAACATCCTCAATGAACTATTCATTACCTATAAATACCTACTTCTTATTATACTTCCCTCAGTCACTCCAAAGCTAACCTTATCAAAGTAAAGACTGAATAAGGGCAAGAGACTGGCATACTTTAATGATGACTCTTTAGTCACTATCAGGCCATCTGGTCAGCTGGGGCCCTAGTTGGGAGTCCTGGGATTCCCACATAGACACGATGAGCCTAGACCTTGAATAGAACCCTCTCTCCATTATCACTGGTCATCTCCATCAGGAATAGCATAGTGGACCCCTTTGGGGGCCCCCATAGGACCTTGCCCTCAATGTGGATCAACAATGGTAGAGAATGTTCTATCTTCTGAAGAGGGGTTGGATAACATACTCTATCTACCACCTGAAGAAGTTGGGTTCTGAAATTGGTACAACTTGGAATGTCCTTACTCATGACCACAGAATGCAAGTTCAGACCTACAGGGATATAGAGGTTACATAGGCTCCTATGCTCAATATGGGCCCCAGCTCAGATCAAATCGATGGGGTTTACAATCAGTATTTATATACTTTTTCCATATTTGGGAGCCACTCTCTTCCCTGATCCAGTTTTCTAGCCCTTTTTCCAGCTATGACATCAGCTCCGCAGATGATAACTTGGGTCCACCTGCATATCAGAGTATCAGGCTCAGGCAAAAACTAATAAAGTCATGGGCCCTTTGGAATATACCTAAAATAGACCTACTAGCTATTTCCAAAATGAAGGCCCCAATTTTTCATCTGCAATATTCCAGCCTTTAGGTTCATGATTAGTCAACAATGTATTTGGCTTTATATGTTAACTCTTTTTTCAGCCACCAGGTTCCAGATGCTAACATGATGCCAAAGGGACTTCCCTGGGCAGATGACCCCACCAGTGTGTCCTGGAGCTCCGCTTCCCCAGAGCTCTGCCCCACTAGGGAAAGAGAGAGGCAGGCTGGGAGTATGGATCGACCTGTCAATGCCCATGTTCAGTGGGGAAGCAATTACAGAAGCCAGACCTTCCACCTTCTGCACCTTCTGATGATCCTGGATCCATACTCCTAGAGGGATAAAGAATAGGAAAACTATCAATGGAGGGGATGGGATATGAAGTTCTGGTGGTGGAAATTGTATCCCTCTTATCCTATGGTCTTGTCGGTGTTTCCATTTTTATAAATAATTAAATTAATTAATTTTTAAAAAAGAAACATATCTTAAATTATTAATAGTAACTGGATAACAGTAGCCTGTACTTCTGTCCAGCTTCTACCTGCCTGACATATACTAAGACCTTCACATATACTAAGTCACTGAGTCCTTGCACCAGTTTTATGTGATACGCTGTTTTTTTAATCTCCATTTTACTTTGGAGCAAAGTGAGTGATAGAGCGGTGAAGTGTTCTTCTGAAGGTCTCTCAGGCACAACATGGAAGAGCCAGGGCAAAACAGCTGTTTCTCCCCTAAAATATTATCAGGCTAACACTGTTATTGGTTTAAAGCTTTTCATAGTTACCATTATCAAATTCATGGCATAGGCACTGGTCGGTGGGACACCTGATTGAGTGCATATGCTACAATGTGCAAAGACCCTGGTGCAAGCCCTCCGCCCCCATGCTTGGTAAGCGGTGAAGCAGTGCTGCAGGTGGCTCTTCCTCTTGATCTTGTCCTTACCCTTCAACTGATCTGTCTCTATTAAGTAAATAAATGTATATTTTAAATGTATAGTATATCAGTTGATGAGGAAGAGTCTTTCCATGGGATGCCTCACTGGGATATTATTCCTAGCTAGGAAAGAAAAAAAATAACTTTTTTTTTTTTGCCTCCAGGGTTATTGCTGGGGCTCGGTGCTGGCACTACGAATCCACTGCTCCTGGAGGCCGTTTTTTCCCTTTTTGTTGCCTTTGTTTTATCGTTGCTGCTGTTAGTATTATTGTTCTTATTGTTGTTCGATAGGAAAGAGAGAAATTGAGAGAGAGGAGGGGAGACAGAGGGGGGGAGAAAGGTAAACACCTGCAGACCTGGTTCACCACTTGTGAAACGACTTCCTCCGCTGCGGATGGGGAGCCAGGGCCTCAGACCGGGATCCTTACTCTCTGTGCTGTGTGCGCTTAACACGCTGCGCCAGTGCTCTGCACCCCATAACTTCTTTTTCATGGCCTGGCTTCTCTTGAACTATCCTTAACTTTATTTTCACAGTCTGGGTTAATTTGTATGACTAATATAGATAAAGGAAGTAGTGGAAAATATTAAGTCACATTATAAATCCCTGATACAAAATTGAGCTGGGTTTGATATTGTGTTCAACTGAAATGTTTTTCCTTGTGACCCATTTTCACTTGTTTTTTTATTCCATCAGTATAATTCTGGCACTTTGATTTAGACAGTGGAGGCCAAAGAGGGTGCAGATTCCTGTGGGACCAGGTGGTGGTGTACCTGGTTAAGTGCAGGCGGTACTAAGCTTAAGGACCCACACAAGGATCTGGGTTCGAACTCCACTCCCCAACTGCAGGGGGAAGTTTCACCAGTGAGGAAGCTTCACAAGTATTGAAGCAGGTCTACAGGTGTCTTTTTCTCTCTCCTTCTCTACTTCCCTCTCATTTTTCAGTTTCTCTCTGTCCTATTCAATAAAATGGAAAAGAAAAAAAAAAGATTTCTGAAGAACTTCAGATAATTTAATAGAAAGCAAATTCCAATCATAGAACAGGCCATTCATTACATGCTACCTTAAATAAGATGGTCATTTCTTGCATACAAAATACTACTGTATATTGTAGAAAAAAACACATCATGATCATGTAGGTAACATTCTATAATTCCTTAATGTACCTTAGAATAGAAACACCTTTTTTGACAAGGCTAACATGTTTCTTTCCAGACACATATGTTTAGGTGAGTATGAACATACATGTAGTATGAACATGTAGAGATTTTTGGTATATCTGAAGCATATTTAATCTAGCTTTAATTTTTTTATTGCCTCATAATCCCCATCAGCACCTTTTGCTGAATTTACTGACCAAATAGGAAACATTTGTTACTCATTCTAGAACCCCATACTGAATTGGGTTTGGTGAACACAGAAAACAATGATGCTTATCAAACATGAGAGTGGAACAACATAATGTAACAGGATGCCAGTCACAGATGACAAGCTTCTATAGAGCTTTATGTATTGCTTTTAAAAAATTGAAGTTCGGGGAGTCGGGCTGTAGCGCAGCGGGGTTAAGCGCAGGTGGCGCAAAGCGCAAGGACCAGCATAAGGATCCCGGTTCGAACCCCGGCTCCCCACCTGCAGGGGAGTCGCTTCACAGGCAGTGAAGCAGGTCTGCAGGTGTCTGTCTTTCTCTCCTCTCTGTCTTCCCCTCCTCTCTCCATTTCTCTCTGTCCTATCCAACAACAACAACAACAACAACAACAATAATAACTACAACAATAAAACAACAAGGGCAACAAAAGGGAATAAATAAATAAAATAAATATTTAAAAAAAATTGAAGTTCTTCATGTTACAATGTGTAAGGACCCATGTTCGAGCCCCTGGCCCCCACCTGCAGGGGGAAAGCTTCACAAGTGGTGAAATAGTGCTGCAGGTGTCTCTCTGTCTCTCTACTCTATCACCCTCTTCCCTCTCAATTTTTTACTGTCTCTATCCAACAAATAAAGGTTAAAAATAAAAAAAAATTATATTTTTGAAGTTCTTTGGAGAATATGACGGTAAATTCCCTTGATCTTTGTCAAACAGTTGGTTTAGGAAAAAAAAAAAAAAGCATTCCCTCTGTATCTTCCATCAAGTGCTTTGTCCGGAGTGTTTCTTTTTAAACCCAGACAGTTTGCATGTGCCATAGTTTTGAATCCTACCATGAAATTGATTTTAACCATTACCAGCAACTGCTGGTCAAGCTCAAGTATGCTATGTACATTGAAAATATTGTAAAATGAGAGGGGTTCTGGGCAAGTACAGAATTTGTAGAAGCAGAAATTTAGACTGTATTTATTTATCTGTTACTAGGGTTAGAGCTGGGGCTTAGTGCCAGCACTACAAATCCACCACTCATGGTGGCCATTTTTTCCTTTTGTTTTTCTTTCATATTTTGTTTGATAGAAAAGAGAGAAATCTAGAAGTAGAGGGGAGATCCAGAGAGACAGAGACAGATAGACACCTACGGACCTGCTTCACCACTGGTGAAGTGTGGCCATCACAGGTGGGCAGCTGGGGCTTGACTCTGGTCCTTACGGGCATCCTTCTTCATAGTGTTACGTGTGCTTAACTGGGTGTGCCACCGCCTAGCCTCCCAGAAGTTCAGACTTTAAATAGTCATGTTAGCAGTGACTTAACTTCAAGGAGCCAATGAAAGGCAATACAAGAGTACAAAGTATGTTAGGCTAAGTAGAAATTTCTTTAAGTATTGATAGATGTTACGCTAAGGAGCAATCCTTAAATATAGTGTGTAGAAATATCTAAATTTATTTTTGAAAAAAAAAAGCTTTACATGGAGAGAGAGAGAGAGAGTCTAGCAAACTATGGGGTCAGTGTTCTATAAAGTACACTTGAGACTATATTGTGCTATGCATAGGAAGGCTTTTGTTTTAGGGTTTTTTTTTGCCTCCAGGGTTATCGCTGGGCCTCAGTGCCTGCACTATGAATCCACAGCTTCTGGAGGCCATTTTTCCCATTTTGTTGCCCTTGTTTTTGTTATTGTTATTGGATAGGACAGAGAGAAATTGAGAGAGATGGGGAAGATGGAGAGGGGAAGAGAAAGACAGACACCTGCAGACCTGCTTCACTGCTTGTGAAGCTAACCCCCTGCAGGTGGGGAGTCAGGGCTCGAACTAGGACCCTTATGCCGGTCCTTGCGCTTTTAGCCATGTGTACTTAACCCTCTGCGCTGCTGCCCGGCCCCGTTTCAGCTATTTTGTCTATATAAAAGTGAAGCAATACAATGAATAAAACCTGAATATTTTCACTTGGAAATATAGTTTAACATTATTATTTAAGTTAAAATAATATTTTCATGGTGTCTATTTTTTCCCAATTCTGTCTACTTTTAAGGTAACTGTGAGAATTAGAAGAGTTGTAGTCTATTTTATAATCGAAGAAAAGCCTGTTATAGAAGGCCAGAAAAACAGTTCACCTTCTTTGTCATGGACCCCACTCAGGTCGAGACCCAGCTACACTGGCCAAAGCTTTGGTACTGTGGTATCTTTCTCTGGGTTTCTGTTCAGCTCAGTGTATCTGAAAAAGTCCACTCAGCTTAGTGAAGTCCCAGTGATGTCAACATCACACACTGATGTAGTGACTACTAATGCCTCTTACAGTCAGAGTAGGTTATCTCACAGCAGTGGAAAACTCTGGCTAAATCTGGTAACAGATTTGTAGCAACCTACTCTTTTACAATCTGAAAACTAATAATATTTTCCATCAAATGCTTGTTAAAAAATAAAAAGATTTTACTAATTTTACCTGAGCCTGACAGCTAACATGCAGGTGGGCTAAAGGTATTGTCTGGGGAGATGGTGTCAGAGTTGGAAATAGGACTAGAAATCTGGATCAGGGAAAGAGTAGCTCCCAAATATGGGAAGAGCATATAGGTACCATTCACTGTAGCCCCATCGATCTGATCTGGGGCCCATTCTCAGCACAGGAGCCTGTGTAACCTCTGTATCCCTGTAGGTCTGAGCTCACACTCCATGCTAAGAGCCAGGAGCATTCTAGGCTGCACTCATTTTGGGACCCGTCTTGCTCAAGTGGCAGAGTATGTTGACCCAGCCTCCTGGAGAATGGGGCAGTCCCTACCAGTGTTGACCCATATTGCAGGTGAGGTCCTGGAGAGAGGCCCACAAGTGGGTCCACCATGCTGTTCCTAATGGAGAGGACCAGTGATGGAATATCATGATGCTCATTCGTTTGTCTAAGACCCTTTTTCAAGTTTATGAATATTTATAAACCACAAGGTTCAATTGAGCATTATAAGAAGTGAGAGGTGGTGTCTTTCAGTCTTAGAGGGTGCTTTTAATTCTATTGCTTCTCCACATACTCACAGGCGTCTTGTCATGCTTGAATGTACCGTTCAAAATAGAGCTGCCATCTGATCGAAGTACTTGACGTGCAAAAAACGAGAGGAGAATTTAATGAAGCATAAATTGCCTGTTTGGTCAGAAATGTAGACCCCTTTACTATAGCACAATTACAGAAGCCATACTGGGAACTCCTACTCACCAACTCCAACTGTCTTCCGTTTTGCAGACAGGAAACCTGTAACTGATTGTTCTTATGGTGAAGTATAATACAAGGACAATCATTGTGCTCTCTCTCTCTCTCTCTCTTTCCTCTTCTCTTCCATTCCTCTTATGTATAATCAAGATATATATTCTCTACAAAACAATGTTCAGTGCTGGTGGGGTAGACCGATATTAAACCAAATGGTCCCATTATTTATAGGAAACAGTACTCTTTATCCAGTGCCTGCAAGATAGCTTGCCCTCTACTCTTTGAAAAAAAATAATTTTTTGCTATTTATTTTATTTATTTATTTTATTTTTATTGTTTTTGGTGGTGCCAGAGTCTTGCACATGAACAATATCACTATTTCCCCATTGACTTTTTCTTTTTTTTTTTTTTAATTTTTAAATTTCAGCCAATAAATTGCAGATGCTACCATGGCTTCTCAGGGCAGACGACCTCACCAATGTATTTTGGAATCCCACCTCCCCAGAGCCCTGCTCCACTAGGGAAAGATAGAAACAGGCTGGGGTTATGGATCAACCTGCCAACTCCCATGTTCAGTGGAGAAGCACTTATAGAAGCCAGAACTCCCACCTTCTGTACCGCATAAAGGTCTTTGGTCCATATTCCCAGAGGGATAAAGAATAGGGAAGCTCCCTATGGGGGGATGGGACACCGAACTCTAGTGGTGGGAGTTGCATGGAATTGTACCTCTCTTATTCCCACCATTTTGTCGATCATTATTAAATCACTAATAAAAAATAAAAATAAATAAATGGGGGGGGGAAGCAACTAATTCAAGGCTGGGATAGTCATTGTTTACAAAGAGAAAAAGAAACCGACAGAAAGACTGAGGTATTCTGACTGATGCTATGTTTCTGCAAAGAAACATGATGATTAATATGATGAGTATATGTTAAAAAGCTGACAGTGTTTAAGTAGAGTTGCATACACTGAAAAAGTATTATTCTCTAGAATAATACTAGTTAGAAAATAATGGTTATGTCATGGGCCTACAGGAGAAAGTATGAAAGGAGCTTTTAATAAAATACCTTTTCAATAAAAAGAAAGAGAATAACTAATATATATATATATATATATATATATATATATATATATATATAGAGAGAGAGAGAGAGAGAGAGAGAGAGAGAGAGACCACACACCGGAATTTCCTCTAGTGCTAAGGAACTCACCTTAGTCAGGACTGTGCCCATGACAAGGCATCTATACTACTACACAAGCTATTCATCAGCCCCAAACTAGCTCACTTTTAGCAACAACAACAAAAGTTAATATCATTCTGCTGTAAAAGACTGTGGAAAGTCCAGAGAATTAGAATATAACAGTATTTGTTGAAGAAGTTGATCTAACAAAATAGCTCACTTGGACGTGAGTCTGTTTTGCCATGTGCTCAACCCAGGTTTAAGTCTGGCTCCTGTCACATGAAGAAGGTTTTAGTATCATACCTCTCTCTCTCACTGTTCAAACGAGCTATTCTGCTGGTCCAATGTCTTCAATATTTAATAAGTCTTCCATTTCCCTGTGGTTTTCTTTTTTTTTTGGTATTTATTTATTTATTTATTTATTCCCTTTGTTGTTTTATTGTTGTAGTTATTGTTGTTATTGTTACTGATGTCGTTGTTGTTGGATAGGATGGAGACAAATGGAGAGAGGAGGGAAAGACAGAGCGGGGGAGAGAAAGACAGACACCTGCAGACCTGCTTCACCGCCTGTGAAGCGACTCCCTGCAGGTGGAGCACCGGGGGCTCGAACCGGGATTCTTATGCTGGTCCTTCCGCTTTGCGACTTGTGAGCTTACCCCACTGCGCCACCACCCAACTCCCAGGTGTTTTTTTTTTTTTTTAAGTATCCTTTTTTAATCATTTTATTGTAAGGTTAATGGCTTACAGTACAGTTGCTGACACATGGGTAAAATTTCTCATCTCTCAGTGATAAATCTCTCCAGAACCCTCTCACCCCCAGCTTGGATCCTTTTCCACCATCATGCACGAGGACCCATACAAGCTCTTTACCTCCGCCCCACCCATCTTTCCCCAGAGTCTTTTGCTTTGGTGCAATAAACACCTCGTTCCAGTTTCACCTTGTGTGTGTGTTTTTTTTTTTTTCTGTCCTCATTTATTAGTTCTACTTACAATTGAGATCATCTGGTATTTTTCCTTCTTTTTGACTTATCTCACTTTACAAGTTCTTCACGATCCATCCAAGATGAGGCTTCATCATTATTAACAGCTGAGTAGTATGCCCTTGTGTGTTTATATACCACTTAGAAATTATGTTACTGTGAATATAGGTGTACCTATGTCTCTTTGATGAGGTCTCTTTGGATAAATTCCAAGAGAAAATTTGCTGAGTCATAAGGTAAGTGCATTTCTAGTGCTATGAGAAGTCACCAGGTTAGTTTCCAAAGGAGTTGGCCCAATTTACTTCTCATCAGCAGGCTAGAGAGATTTTTTTTTTCCCAGGGGCGAGGCAGTAGCGCACCAGGTTAAGTGCCTGTGTTACCACGCTTCCTGCCTGCAGGGGGTCTGCTTCACGAAATGTGAAGGTTTGCAGTGTCTATTCTTCTCTGTCTCCCCATCCTCTCTCAATTTCTTTCTGTCCTAATTAAAAAAAAAAAAAAGTCGAAATAAAAATGTGGAAAAGGCTGTTGGATTTGTAGCACCGGCATCAAGCTCCAGCAATAACCATGGTGGCAAGAGAGAGAGAGAGAGAGAGAGAGAGGAAGGCTTCTCTCCCCCACATCCTTGCCAGCCCTTTTATTTCTGTCTTTTCTGATGTATGCCATATTCTCACAGATGTAAAGTGGTATTATTTCACTGTTGTCTTTATTAGAATTTCTCTAATAATCAGTGACTTTGGGCACTTTTTCATATGTCTGTTGGTCTGCTGAATCTTTTCTTTGGAGAAAATTCTACCCATGTCTCCCCCCATTTTTAATGTTTTTGTATTGTTTTCATTGCTGCAATGAGTGTTAAAGTCTTACCATGTGCAAGGACCCAGTTTCAAACCTGCAGTCCCCACCTGCCAGAGAAAATCTTCTGAGCAGTAAAGCAGTTCTACAGGTTTCTGTCTTTCTGCTCCTATCTGCCACCCTTCCTCTTCTATGTAATAATGAGTGCATAAGAAAAAAAAATCGAGGTATGACAAATTGTAAGTAAATTTGGCCCATAGTCAAGGGTATGAGAATCAGCTGTCAGGTCAGTAGAACCAGAATCACAGGTAACCAAGGAGAAGTTCTATCAGACAGCGACTTTATTATTACTGCAATAAATATGTTAGAAGGATTTAGACTGAAAACTACAGTATTTTGCTTATCTTGTTCTGACTTTGGTATTGCATTATTTAAAGTGAGCAATGTGTGACTGGCTACGTCTGCTGATGATTCTAGTACTGTGATTTATTGTTGTAGGTAACTTGTATTTTTCAGTGGTTTATACTGGAACACTATAAAACTATATCATACTCAGTTTATGCATTCAACAATCAGCATGTGTTTACCTCTCTAAATGTCTGATCCTTCAAAGTTTATCATGAGACCTCCTAGCATATACACAACTCAAGTGTTTTTCTATAGACTATAGTTAGGAGTGAGATATTTCTTGAAAAATGCATCATCCTTCTTACAGTAAACTAAAAGATAAATTCAACCTTGCCTTTTGACATATAATTTCATTGAGCATAGAAGTTTATATTTGTTCTTTTCTCCAGGAATTAAAAGGTCTAGCTGCATCATTTAACCACGTGTATAGTTTCTGATGAAGGCTCTGCAGCTGTTCTTATTCTGATATCTTAATTCATAGTGACTTTTTTTTTTCACCTTTCACTATTTTAGAGATGAGCTATGATCTTGTAGACTTGTGATTTCTGCTGAAAGACCTGTAGTTACTTAAATTGTTTTTCCCTGTATGTGAAATATTGGTTTCCCTAGGTTCCTTTCAGGTTTTCTGTTTCTCACTTACTATTAGCCTTTGATTGTTAGAGATCTTGTTTGTGTTTTCTTTGCTTCTTCTAATTGGAATTAATTCAGATTCTTGAAGTTGGAAAAGCATTGCTTTAAACAAATTTGAAAATTTTTATATTTATTATTTTCTGGATTTTTTTTCTCTTCTCCTTTCTCTGGGGCTATGATTATGATATGTTAGCTATGGTGATTTCTGTCTCCCAGCATGATGACTATTATTTTAGTTCTTTCTCTCTTCCTCTCTTTTATCTAAGACTGTTTCTATTGCTATCTCTTCAAATCTGTTGACATGTTCTTCTGTAAAATTTAACAGCCAATAATTTCATCTTTTATTTTTTTTAATTATAAATACATTAGTTTTTTTTAATCAGGTCTTTATACCTCCCTTCACTGTGTTACTTCACTGTGCTAAATTTTGAAGCATACTGGTGAAAATTGTTTTATATTGTATAAATATTGCATATATTGTTATATATTAATTCCATCACTTCTGTTAATTACATATTTCTTTCCATAACTAATTTTATCCTATTTTTATCCTGAATATATTTTCTGACTGAAATTTGATTAAGCTAATAGATGTCAAGAGTGGGAAGAGGTTCAGAAATACAACACATGCCTTGTATGCCTGAAGCCATGGGTTTGATCCCTGGCAACATATGAGAACAACAAAGACAAAAACAAATAGAGCATTATAACTGGCAGGCCATCCTCTGACTCCTTAAATTAAAAATAAATAGACAAAATATTACATATGTTACACTATCATTTGCTAGATTTTATTGTTTACATTTATTTATTTATTTTAAAGATTTTATTTATTTATGAGAAAAATAGGGGGAGAGAGAAAAAAACCAGACATCACTCTGGCACATGTGCTGCCAGGGATCGAACTCGGGACCTCATGCTTGAGCGTCCAAAGCTTTACCATGTGCCACCTCCCGGACCACTTATTTATCTTTTGGACAAAGAGTTGATACTGAAAGTTTGCTGCATGCTCTACAGTCTTGATAAGCTTTGACAGCACAGATATAAAATAACCATTAGCTCATGGCTAATTTTGCCTCCTGGCTAAAGAAATGCATCTTCAAAGGACACTATGATCTTGTGTTTTTCAAGAGCTTTTACTGTAAGGGGTCAAACAAGAAATGTTTTCAACTTGTATGAGTTCTGGCAACACTTGGTCTGCTCTTCTTAATAGTTCTAACCTGGGTTTGCTTGTTTTCCTGTCATGCTCTGTAGATGAATATTCTGTTCAAGATTCATTAGGATCTTTAATAGTTCTCTCTCTATCCTTTTTTTCCCCTGAAATTTCTTCAATTATAGCACTTCATCCCATGAATTTTAACGTAATGAACTTGCCTAAATGCTGACCTCTACCTCCTCAGTTCAGCAAAACCAATGTGCTTTCGTCATTGCCCACTGAACTGTGCTCTTGTGTGACCTGGAATCAACATCCAGGCCATAAGCTCTTCCCTTTGTTTCCCTTAGTTCAGTTATATATTTTGACATGTTTTCTAACTGAAAAATATTTATCTGGTCCCCTCTTTTATGACCAGAAGCATAAATGCAAAATTGTACTTATAGAAGGTATAATGAATGACAGTAATTCGTTTATTCTTCATATAACATCAATATAGTGATTTTATTGTAACTTTTGTGCATAAGATGGAGTATCTGCTCTTTTAGAAACATTTTTAATTAATTAACTTACTTATTACTGAATAGGGAAAGAGAGATACTGAGAAAGGACAGGAGACAGAGAGGGCAAAAGACAGAGACACATGCATCCCTGCTTTACCACTTGCAAAGCTTCCCACTGAAGGTGGGGACCAGGGGCTTAAACCCAGGTCCTTGGACACTGTAATGTGTGCACTTAACCAGGTGCACCACTGCCAGGCCCCTTAGGAATACCTGCACTTAGGTTCCAAACTAAGAGTGCTTACTCTGAGCAAAAATGCCATCCCTTCTAATGCTAAAAGCAAAAACCATTTTAATTTACCACCGCTCCTTTATAAGAAGAATATATAAATGAAGATTATTTCACAATGAAATGCTTCTTCATGTAATTTCTTTCTCTTTCTTCTTTTTTATCTAAGAGACTAAATCTACATGATGCTGTAATTTGACTCTTTTTAAATTTATTTTTATTTCAATTTATTTATAAAAAAGAAACACTGACAAAACCATAGGATAAGAGGGGTACAACTGCACACAGTTCCCACCAACAGAACTCCATATCCCATCCCCTCCCTTAAGAGCTTTCCTATTCTTTATCCCTCTGGGAGTATGGACCCAAAGTCATTGTGGGATGCAGAAGGTGGAAGGTTTGGCTTCTGTAATTGCTTGCCTACTGAACATGGGTGTTGACAGATCAATCCATACTCCCATCCTGTCTCTCTCTTTCCCTAGTGGGGAAGGGCTCTGGGGAATTGGAGCTCCAAGACACACTGGTGGGGTTGTCTGTCCAGGGAAGTCTGGTTGGCATCATGCTAGCATCTGGAACCTGGTGGCTGAAAAGAGAGTTAACATATAAAGCCAAACAATTTGTTAACTAATCATGAACCTAAAGGCTGGAGTAGTACAGATGAAGAGTTGGGGGGGGGGTCTCCCTTTTGTAGATAGTTAGTAGAAATATTTTATTTTATTTATTTTTTATTTATAAAAAGGAAACATTGACAAAACCATAGGATAAGAGGGGTACAACTCCACACAATTCCCCCACCAGAACTCTGAATCCCATCCCCTCCCCTGATAGCTTTCCTATTCTTTATCCCTCTGGGAGTATGGACCCAAAGTTATTGTGGGATGCAGAAGGTGGAAGGTCTGGCTTCTGTAATTGCTTCCCTGCTGAACATGGCTGTTGTCAGGTTGATCCACACTCTCATCCTGTCTCTCTCTTTCCCTATTGGAGAAGGGCTCTGGGGAAGAGGAGCTCCAGGACACATTGGTAGGGTTGTCTGTCCAAGGAAGTCTGGTCGGCATCATGCTAGCATCTGGAACCTGGTGGTTGACAAGAGAGTTAACATACAAAGCCAAACAAATTGTTGACCAACCATGGACCTAAAGGCTGGAATAGTACAGATGAAGAGTTGGGGAGGGGTCTTTCATTTTGTAGATAGCTAGTAGGCATATTTTAGTTATATTCCAAAGGGTCTGTGGCTATACTAGTTTTTGTTTGCTTGTTTGTTTGTTTGTTTGTCCACTGAGCCTGAAATCTGATATGCAGGTGGATCCAAGTGATTGTCTGAGGAGATGATGTGATTGCTGGAAAAAGGACCAGAAAGTTGGATCAGGGAAGAGAGTAGCTCCCAAATATAGCAAAGGTGTATAAATACTGTTGACTGTAAACCCCATCGATTTGATGTGATCTGGGGGCCATATTCAGCTTTGGAGCCTATGTGACCTCTGCA
This sequence comes from Erinaceus europaeus, assembly GCF_950295315.1. Classification (NCBI taxonomy): domain Eukaryota; kingdom Metazoa; phylum Chordata; class Mammalia; order Eulipotyphla; family Erinaceidae; genus Erinaceus; species Erinaceus europaeus. The sequence continues at coordinate 8,745,074 of NC_080172.1, forward strand.
TCCATGTAGATCTGAGCTCACATTCTGTGGTCATGAGTAGGAACGCTCCAAGCTGCCCCAATATCGACCCATCTTCCTCAGGTGTATCATAGAGTATGTTGTCCACCCTCCCTTCAGAGGATGGAACATTCTCTACTATTGTTGATCCAAGTTGAGGGCAAGGTCCTATGGGGGCCCACAAAGGGATCTGTTTTGTTGTTCCTGATAGAGATGAACAGTAACAATGGAGAGAGGGATTTATTAGAGGTCTAGGCCCATCATGTCTGTTTGGGAATCTCAGGATACCCCGACTAGGGCCCCAGCTGATGGGGTGGCCTGATAGTGACTAAAAAATTATTGTTAAAGTATGCCAGTCTCTTGCCCTTATTCAGCTTTTGTATTCCTTGCTTTGATAAGGATAGCTTGGGAGTGAGTGAGGGAAGTATAATAGGAAATAGGTGAGGAGGGTATCTAAGTCTAAGTAGATACTATTTCATTATGAACTTCATACTGATTCACTGCAGACTATTGTGTACTTTTGCTTTCAGGTCTATATTTTGCCCTAATTTATTGATACATGTGACCATATGCCCTATCTCATGGGACCAAAGTAAAATCCCTGGGTTGAGGGTGAGGGTGAATGTTCGGCATCATGGGTCAGGGTGGGTGAGGATGGGATGGGATACAGTCTTTTGGTGGTGGGAATGGTGTTTATGAACACTCCTATTAATTTGTAGTCATATCAATCACTATTTAATGAATATGAGATGGGAAAAACTGATTGAATAAATAAAATGTATTAAAAAGGAAGTGGTAAAGAAGAGTCTCTCCTCTGTTTATGAAGATAGAGAGAGGCATTTGCAATGTAGAAGCTAGGAAGAAAACAAACAAAAAACAAGGTCTCTTGCTACCAAAAGGAATTTTAAGAAAGATTTTGAAAATAAGTTAAAAAATATCAAGACTAGAGATTAGCATTCTTCTCATCATGGTTAATTTAAGTTCTTCTTTTTCCAAGTATATTCAAGTGAAATCAACAATTGACTGTCTCTTACAGAGAAAATTCTCAACCTGAATGGTGTAGAAGAGGAACTTTCTCATCTCAAGCTTGGGACTATGAATGATAGATCTTGGAAGATGCTATGGCACATCTCCCCACACCCCCAAACTAGTCTTCATATCCTAACACACACATTCTTACTCTTAGTGGACCATGAACTGCCGCAACCCTGGATGCAGCTTTTTCCATAAGTAGGCACACAAGAACAAAGGTCACTCGTATGTTGTACAGTTAGGACAGACACCTTCTTGGTGTACAATACACCCATCTTAACTGGCTAACAATTGATCAACTACAATTTTTGTTTTGCCATACACCTCATATGCTCTATTTTACAAATTATCAGTGTTAGCATAAAGCCACCATCTTTTCTATCCTCATTTCCTCAAATAGTATATATTGTGTGAATGTGTAAACCAAAAAAGCAATTACCGAATTTTCATCCTGGATAGAATAAACTCAGATAAGTCTTTCTTAACAACAATAACAACAACAACAAAGAAGACTAGAGACTAGCCAAATTTTTACAGTCCCTGATTGTTAGCACAGGAAAATCTTGTCTGGGTGTCCTGATTTCTAGCCTAAGCTTTTAAATAGCATATATGTGGGAGTCAGGCTGTAACGTAGCGGGTTAAGTGCAGGTGGCGCAAAGCGCAAGGATCAGTATAAGGATTCCGGTTCGAGCCTTGGCTCCCTACCTGCAGTGGAGTCGCTTCACAGGTGGTGAAACAGGTCTGTAGGTGTCTATGTTTCTCTCCCCCTCTCTGTCTTCCCCTCCTCTCTCCATTTCTCTCTGTCCTATCCAACAATGACAACAACAATAATAATAACTGCAACAATAAAAAACAACAAGGGCAACAAAAGGGAATAAATAAATGAATAAATAAATAAATAAATAAAACCATATATGTATGGGGGGAAAAAACTGTATTATAGAGTTTCACAAAAATGCTGTATAAATCAATGTCAGGGCTAGGTATTTCACTTTCATATAGAAAATATGTGTAATTATTCAATCTGAGTGGTGTGGTACACCTAGTTAAATGCACATAGTACAGTGCTCCAGGAACCTGAGTTCAAGCCTCCCATCCCCACTGTAGGTGGGAAGTTTCACAAGAGGTAAAGCAATGCTATGGGTGTCTCTCTCTCATCTTTATCTTCTCATTTCCTCTACATTTCTGCCTATTTCTACCCAATAAGTAAATCAATAATAAAAAAATATTTAATAAAATATAAGCTACTTTACACTGATTTAGTGTTTTGCTATATAATTTTTATAAGATGTATTTTTATGTTACATATTTGATTCTTCCAGAATTTATTTCATTAAAATGTAAGTCTGAGTTACTAAATTCATCCACATAATGATCAGCTTTGCTTTCTAAGAACTATTAGATGGGCAAGAAGCCTTTGATTCTAGTAATAGTACACACTTAGAAACAGGAAACCAACCTTGGCCAAGATTAAACAAGTCCAAACAGTAAAGATTCAAGGTCATTTTGAAACAGAAACCACAAATTTTGATTGGATCTAAACTTGGCAGTGTAAGACACAGATGAAGTGTTTCTAGTATTATATAAAAGAGACAAATATATACAGTCTAACAAAGGGAGACAGGCAGACCAGTTTAAACTTGCAGAACATTTGGGAAAGGATTCCAAACTCTAGTCTATTGGAGTGACTGTGAGTATAGGGCTTCTGGATCTCATGTCCTGGCTTTAGGCTTTAACACACCTGGGAAAAAGCTTACCGAAGGGCAAGAGCAGTTGGAGAAGTAAAACGTAAACTTTTTTGAGGTGATTAAGATACCACATATACATTTGCTCCTTGCCGGGAGCCAAAACCTTAGCTAAGTCTCTCACATAACCGGTGAACGGACATTCTGATCATTGTAACTGCGATTACCATCTAACTGTTTGGAAAGTTGCTTACCCACCTCCCTCCCCCACTACCTTAGCAGAACTTCCTCATGGTGTGTGCATAAATTGTGGCTGTAAAATAAAATTTTCAGAGCTTGATCAGACCTCCTGTCTTGCTCTCGTTCTTCGTGTCTCTTGTCCCCTCCATTCTCTCGCCCCCTACCCTAGGTTTCCGTCGATAACCCCGCAGACCGGGGCAGCTCCTCAAATGGAAAGTTCAAGATTTAAAAAATGAGAAGTCAAAGGAGGTTAAGCACACAAGATATTTAGTAGTAGAATTCTCATTTTCTTAATTTATATGATCTGATTCACTGGGCCTGACACTCTCCCCTGAGTATTAAGGACAAGGAAAATGGAAAGTATCTATGCATTTGAAGTGGAAAAATGCATCACATCACAATTCACTACTTTGAAAGTTCTGCTATAACAGAAATGATTATAATCTGGTTGGAAACTATTTTTCATTACCAATGAAGATCACACAATCTCTTTGAGGTCTGTTAGCAGCTCACTGTATTATTTTGAATGGCCTCCTTGATTGAAAAGCAGCAATCATTAAAATTTTAAAATATCAAAAAAAATAAGTATCTTCATTGTTAAATGTAATATACATGAAGAAAAATATAAAGAAAAAGTATTATTAGAAATATCACATAGGGAGTTGGGCTGTAGCACAGTGGGTTAAGCGCAGGTGGCACAAAGCACAAGGACCAGTGTAAGGATCCTGGTTCAAGCCCTCGGCTCCCCACTTGCAGGGGAGTCACTTCACAGGCGGTGAAGCAGGTCTGCAGGTGTCTATCTTTTTCTACCCCTCTCTGTCTTCCCCCTCCTCTCTCCATTTCTCTCTGTCCTATCCAACAATAACGACAACAATAATAGCTACAACAATAAAACAAGAAGGGCAACAAGAGGGAATAAATAAATAAAATAAATATTTAAAAATATATCATATAACTCAAGAAATGAAACAAGGTCACCAGCCTACAAGCACTCCTCCAGGTTTGTGATGTACTGAGTTTTCCTGAAAATAATCCACCTTTTGGAACAGGATCAGTTGGTCCTGTGACTGAAATATTGTTATTAGTAGATATCATTAAATAATATAAACCATGGTGAGGTCAAGTATAGTCTGGTAAATCCCAACCATGGAATTTTTCAAAGAAAATTGTGCTCCCAGCTAACTTGGACATAGTAATTATTACCTGTTGCTTTTTTTTTTTTTTTAAATCCCAAGACTACAAGGAACCTTCCTTATTCTCTTTCAGGTCTATATTTCTTCCCGTCCTAGAACCTCTGGGACTTTGTTTCTAGTTCTTGATGCTCTGACTGTCAATCCCTTACCCTGTTATACTGCCTCTGTTGACCTCTACTGAAACAATGCAGCCAGTGCCACCATGCTACATTATGCCACCATTGCCTTTTTGCTTCAGGTTGTATCCAGAGGTGCTGAGCCATAGATGTCAACCTTCCAACCCCAACAATCTTGTGAGACCTTTTCTAACACATGAGAGTACCTAGTAGTTCCACTTCAGATGGTGCATTCTCTAGCAAAATTACAAATCGTAGACAAATGCTAGGGCCTAGGGGACTGGGTACGTGTACACATGCCTCCATGAGTTAGGGGCAACTATATACCTCAGAATAAAAGTGTTTGGGGGCCAGGAGGTAGCACAGTGAGTTAAGTGCACATGGAGCCAAGCGCAAGGACTGGCATAAGGATCGTTGGTTTGAGGACCCAACTCCCCAACTTGCAGGGGGGACTGCTTCACAAGTGGTGAAACAGGTCCTCAGGTATCTTTCTCTCTTCCTGTCTTCCCTTCCTCTCTAGATTTCTGTCTTATCCAAAAACAACAATGATAACAACAATAACAATAACAACAGCAACAAGGGCAATAAAGTGGGGGGGGATGACCTCCAGGAGCAGTGGATTTGTAGTGCAAGCACTGAGTCCCAGTGATAACCCTGGAGGCAGATAAATAAATAAATAAATAAAAGTGTTTAATTGTCCTCTGTGATTAGATAGAATTATTTAGCTCAGCAACCTAGTAGAGAGGCCTAAAGAAGACACCATAATTTTTATAATCAAATATTTATTACTTAGGCTTAGACACCTTCCTCTCCTTCCCACTACTTCACTTCCCTCAGTCACTTTAATCTACTCAACTAGTGACACTAAAGAAAGTAAGATATGGGAATTGGGCAGTAGCGCAGCAGGTCAAGCCCATGTGGCACAAAGTGCAAGAACCGGTGGAAGGATCTGGGTCAGAGCACCCGGCTTTCCACCTGTGGTGAAGCAGGTCTGCAGGTGTCTGTCTTTCTCCCCACCCCCTTGTCTTCCCCTCCTCTCTCCATTTCTTTGTCCTATCCAACAATGATGACATCAATAACAACAATAATAAAACAACAAGGGCTACAAAAGGGAATAAGTAAATAAAACAAATATTAAAAAAAGAAAGTCAGATACATCTTTTAATCTGTTTTGAAATCAAAAACATTATTATCACCACCTGATAATATTTAGAAGGTACACTGTATACAGTTGGCCAAGAGATATACTGATTATAAAATCACTTATCAACTAAAGGACAATTACCTAAAATAGACTTCCTAAATTTTATCCATGCTAAAATCCCTATTTCCATCTGCTTTATTCCTCCTTTTTTTTTTTTTTTAAAAAAAGATTTTTTTGTTTATTTATGAGAAAAACAGGAGGAAAGAGAAAGAACCAGACATCACTCTGGCACATGTGCTGCTGGGTATCGAACTCGGGACCTCATGCTTGAGAATCCAAAGATATTTAGTAATTAGTGTCCAACTGAAAACAGCTCTGCTCCAAGGGTGCCCTAGTTTCATGATATGCTGTTAAGATTGAACAGTTTTTTTTTTTATTATGCTGTTAAGATTGAAGAGGTTTTTTTTCTTTGTGGACTGAAAAGCCAGTTTCCTATGAGACAAGTAGGTGATTATACTACAGTCTAGAGGCAAAATTTATGTCCTAGTGGATAAATATTGGTCTGGTTTGTCACCTAGTTTCTAGAACAAAGAAAAGAGCTTGTCTTTTTCACTTTTTTTTTAAAGGTTTTTGTTTGTTTGTTTATCCTCTCTCTTTCCTAAAACCTAATGCTTTCTCCCACTTGGAAGCTGTTTCTGGCAGCATCATATGGTAGACCACATGCAGTTGGAGAGTCTTCCTAAATGGATTCCCAAACAACTTGGCTTCATTTTTAAGTTGTTTCTTAATTTGTTAAACTTAATTTTTTTTCCCACTATGGTTATCTCTGAGGCTCATTACCACTCCTCTTGGTGACCATTTTCTTTTTTTTAATCTTGAAAGAGGGTGAGAGACAGAGCAGGTAGCAGAGAGAGAAGGAGGGGGAGAGAGCGAGAAAGGAGATACCTGCTCACTCACACCTCCCCCCTTTCTAGTAACTACTAATTTGATCTTACAGCTTAAAAGATCATTTATGGTTTTATTTTTCCATTCATTTTGCTTATGTATCACATATAAATGAAATCATAAGGCACTTTTCTTTTTATGACAAATTTCACTAAGCCTAACTTCTAGGCCCACCCATGTCGCAAATGGCAGTAATTTCTCTTTTTATCTTTTTAAAAAAATAATCAAGTAGTGCTCCACTGTGTATATATACTCTTCCTCACGATCATCAGCCTTGTGTTTGACTGTTACACCATGAATGAAGCCTCCTCTCTGCGTGATACTTCTATGTGTTGGCCAGGGGCTCAACCCTGGGTCCTCATGCATGGTGAAGTGTGCACTCTACCGAAAGAGTGATTAATACCTCCCAGCCATCGTACACCACTTCTTTGTACATCATGTCATTGAGTCCTTAAATTGTTTCTATAAGATAGCTCCATTTCAAAGAAAAACTTGTATCTGCCATAATACCTTTCCTTCATCCCCTTCTTTTTCACTACAATTTTCAAAATATACTTTGAGATAAGAATGAATTTTTAATATTCTGATTTTAAGTTTTTGATAAGGAAAACAGTATGCATTTTGATGAAACTATCAGGTGAATGAGATCAATCCCTCTGTACCAAGATTTATCAAGAAAAATGGAGAGAGAAAGAAAGGAAGGGAGGGAGGAAGGAAGAAGAGAAGGAAGGAAGGAAAGGAAGAAAGAAAGAAAAGAAAGAAAGAATGAGAGAAAGAAAGAAAGAAAGAGAGAAAGAAAGAAAGAAAGAAAGAAATAAAGAAAGAGAGGAGAGAGGGAGGGAGGAAGGAAGGAAAGGGTTGTGTCCCACTGTGCATACTTCCCTATGTGCAGATTCCAAGCTGCTCATTTCTTGGAACTCTTTCTTGTCCTAGCAGAATACATGCATTTATTCTTCCAGATCACTTTCTTGGTAGGTTAATGGTTTACAGTACAGTGTTAACACATGAGTACAGTTTCTCATCTCCCCATGATAGGTGTCTGCAAAACACTCTCACCCCAACTTCAATCCTTCTCCACCACCATGCAGTAGAATGCATAGAAGCCTCGTGACAAGGACAAACTTGATGTGTAGACTTGATTCTTGTTGCCCTCCTCAGTTACCTGATCAACTGCTTCCCAGCTTCTCTACCAAAGTGTTTTCCTCATAGCATAGCCTGTCCTTAGCTTCCCTCTGACTGTGATGGCCTCCAGTAGACCTTCTGGTCCCTACTCATTTTCCTAGGATTTGACTACATGAGATCATTATAGATTCTAGAGGTAGTTTGGTTACTGTAAAGTCTCACTGTTCACCTCTGGTTCTTATGCTTTCTGTTTCTGACCAAATCACTGACACCATGACACGTTGCTTTTTCCGTTGTATAAGTCTCTGACTAGCTTCTAAACTTAACTCCTCTCTCAAACACTTCAACCTTGTCTCACTTCTCACTGGGCCTGCCTTGCCTTGACATATGACACATTCTACTCTGAGCACAAGGTAGATATCACCACTGGTCATTGTTTAAAACAAGTCTCGGCATTGTTGTTGCCTATTAGATAATTCATTTCTCCAACTCTGTGTGAGAACTGATTCAAGACAGGCACTAGCTATTTCTGCATCCTCAGCAACAAGAAACACTTCACCTGGACCAGAATGACTATGGAATCAATTCTGATTCTATTATTATTCTAGTTCTACAACCTTGGATAAAGGATAACTCTGGTCCTCAGTATTTTTCCTTTGCAAAACAAAATGATTAATGGGGTGATGCCTATGGTTGATTTCAGTTTTTAAATGAACAAATCTGCTTAATATTCAGAAACGTTGATTATAAGGTCTTCCAAAATCATATCACATATTCAGCTTTATGTGTAAAACAGAGACCTCTATCATTCCCACCACTTTCCAAAACGGTGTCTTTTCAAAGAAATTTGAAAGCAAGATCTACACTTCCCTTATACCCATCGCAATATTTAGCTGATCAGTTCCTGTGTGCTAATGTAAGAGATGAATCGCCACCTAGTGGGCACATTCATAGCCAAAGCCCTTCTCTGCAGAACAAGGGAGAACTTTGTTCTCTATGGTGGGTGATTGCTACCATAGTTTCTTCGTAGTTTTTTCTTGTAATTGCTTTTGATTTATACAAATTACTGAAACATTCATTTTGGTAGAAGAAGATATATTTATTTGGCATGTTTGATTCCTCTCTCTCTCTCTCTCTCTCTCTTACAATGTGGTAAGCATTTTGAGGAAAAAAACAAGGTCCAGCAAGCTCAGACTGGGTCTTTTTAGTCTCTTATCAATTTGGTTTAAAAACAATCCTTGAACATTCAGAGATGCCCTGGCTAGGCAGACAGAAAAGGATAATAGAGTTCACAGTCTCTCAAGCAGAACAGGCTGGAGAGTCCAGCCTTTCACCCAGCTCCTCACTAAAGACAAAAGTTTTACATTTTTCGTTGTTTAAAGGAAAAGCATTTAGACGCTAATCTTGGGATTTGGATTAGCAGTTAGGTCAATGAGAAATGGTGTCTTTGCCTGGATAATGTTTTCACTGATTTTAGGAAGTCTAAGTGACCTCTACTTAAGCTGAACAAAAGGATGTGATTATGCTAGATTTTCTTTTTCCATCTAGGGAAAAAGTAATCCATGAGTTCTGTCAATGGAGAGTCAACAAAGCTTAAGAGAAGGTGATATTGGCTAATTAATGAATTATCCGGAGGATCACTATAAATGTTCAGCCCAGCTTCTGATGCTTTGGAGATACTTTCTTATTTTAGCAGGAAAAACTTACTTAGCCAGTGCTAAATGAGTCCTTCCAGCAGTCCTAGCTTGGCCAGCTATTTGAATTCTATTTGCAGCACTGAGGCACTCATTTCTCTAGCCTCCTTGACAAACACATTTTTTTCATTAGTTTTCTCTGCTACTAAATGTCTACAGCCAAGTCATGATATTCTGTATTTTGAATTTCTGTTTCCTACAACCACTAAACTCAGTTCAAAATTGCTTCTCTATAGGGAGTCGGGCAGTAGCTCAGCAGGTTAAGCACATGTGGCGAGAAGTGCAAGGACCAGCTTAAGGAACCCTGTTTGAGCCCCGACTCCCCACCTGTAGGGGAGTCACTTCACAAGCAGTGAAGCAGGTCTGCAGGTGTCTATCTTTCTCTCCCCTTCTCTGTCTTCCCCTCCTCTCTCCATTTCTCTCTGTCCTATCCAACAATGACGACATCAGTAACAACAACAATAACTACAACCATAACAGAATAAATAAATGAAATTTTTTAAAAATTATTTCTCTATAGACTTCTCTTTAACTTTCTTTGACATCTCTGTGTCTCAGAGACATGTGGTAAGAACTTTGAACCTGAAAATAATTCTTTTATAGATTCTAATATCTATTCAGCTAAAGTTCCTTTCTTTTTTATTTTCCCTTCCTCCCTCCTTCCCTCCCTCCCACCCTCCCTCTCTCTCATAGGACAAAATCTATTCAAACTGTTTTGAGATATTAATACAATTTCTGTGGTTGCTATGGACAGAGATTATAGCTGCAATTCTATACAGCCTCAGTTCTAACTAGATCACTGAAATAATTATGTCAAAATTCCTAAGCCATCTTCTTGTATCTCTGCTCTTGACTAGACCTTACAGACTTGTTCCTCTTACCTGTGCCTTCTAGAAACAGATAAGCAGGTCAATCCAAAAACAGAATAGAGTACAATGTACAAGGACCCAGGTTCAAGCCCCCATTCCCCACCTGCAATGGGGGTGCTTCACAAGTGGTGAAGCAGATCTCCAGGTGTCTATCTCCATCTCCCCTTCTCTCTCAAGTTTTCTTTGTCCTATCGAATAAAATGAAGGGGGAGCTGCCAGGAAGTATGGATTTGTAGGGGCAGGTACTGTATGAGCCCCAGTGATAACTCTGGAGGCAATGAATAAATAAATAAATAAATAAATAAATAAATAAATAAAATAACCTGGAACTATCATTGGTTATACTTTTGCCCATCCTAAGGGAAAATACACTCTTATACAAAGGCTTCTGTTATTTCTGTAGTGCATTCATACCATTAGCAGAATCTTTAGAGAATACAGACAAGGACTAATTTCAAGATACTGTGCTAGTCATTACACATGCAGTAAGTATCTGTCTATATGCAGTAGGCTCTTTCTCATGCTCACTCTTCCTTTCTCCTTTCTTTCTTTCTCTCTCTTCCTTTCTTTCTCTCTTCCTCTTCTGGAATCAGTAAACAACTAGAAGCTAGTGTCTGGGATAAATATGTCCAGGACAGAAAGACTGGATAACTAGATACATTCTGAATGTAAAAATAAAGTTTAACTTGAACAAGTCAAACACAGAAGCTAGTAATTGGTTTTGGATATCATAAATGATAGGGTTTAGTCTATAATCTAATGAATCTCTACTCATTGGAACAATATTTAATCATCTTTGGTTCTTTGTTTCTTTATTAAATGGTGGTGGCAAACGCTAGAAGAAGAAGAATTAAATGGTGGTGGTTGTATTAATGTTCACTGTATTGACAATTGTAAAAGCAAGCAAGATGAGAATTTTAAATGAACTGTAGCAATACAAAAAGACTTAGTTATTGATCAGTACAATCATTGTCAATAATGAGAGGACTATTTGCATAGCTCACGCTTGTTACTACAAGTCACAGGACACTAGAATGGTGCATTGCCAGAGTCAAATAGTCCTAAATCAAACATAGTATAGTAAATTTTACATGAAAATACATAATTCAGTGCTAAACTATGTGGTAAAATCTAAAAGTGCTATGAAATTTAAAAGAAGATTGATGATAACTAGAGTGTTGTCTTGTAGTAAGATTTATATTAGACTTTGAAGGCTACAAAGGATATTCATAATATTATTTGATGCCTATTTCAGGTCAAAACCAATTCTGTTTTGATTTGTGTTTCTATGGGTAAGTTCTATGTGGGACACCAAACAGATTTAGTTGTTAATTCCCCAAATTTCATTCATTAACTTGAAACTTACTGACATCTACATGTGCCAACTGCCTGCATAGAAATATGTTGTCTAAGTCCTTGGGTAGCTTTCCATTAAGAAGCCATGCTGGAAGTGGGGCGGTAGTGCAACAGGTTAAGGGCACGTGGCAAAAAGCTCAAGGACCAGCATAAGGATCCCGGTTCGAACCCCCGGCTCCCCACCTGCACAGGGAGTCACTTCACAGACGATGAAGCAGGTCTGCAGGTGTCTCTCCTCTCCCCCTTTCTGTCTTCCCCTCCTCTCTCCATTTCTCTCTGTCCTATCTAACAATGATAACATCAATAACAACAACAATAATAACTATAACAACAATAAAAAACAAGGGCAACAAAAGGGAAAATAAATATTAAAAAATATTTTTTTAAAGAAAGCATGCTTGGGAAGTTAAAAGCTGCTTAGATGTGGTTATCATATGTGTGTGTTTCAATAAAAGATTTGTCTTGTTTTAACATACCTGAGTCTAGAAATAGAGAAAATAGTTCACTGAGAATTTTTTATTATTTATTTTATTTTATTAAATTATCTATTTATTTATCAGCTAGAGACAGAGAGAAATTGAGAGGGGAGGGGTAAGATAGAGAGGGAGAGGGACAGAAAGATACCTGAAGCCCTGCTTTACCACTTGTGAAGCTTTCCGTCTTCAGGCTGGGACCAGGGGCTTGAACCTTCATCCTTATGTACTGTAACATGAGCGCTTAACCGGGTGCACCAGCGCCTGGCTCCGAGAATGTTTTTTTTTTTTCTTTACAAATTAGTAGTTGAGCATATTGTTGAGACAAAGAGACATTCTACCTGAGAAGTTGACTAGAAACTAAAGCAAAAGTACTTAAAGGGTGTGGAAGCTAGGAAGATGTTCTTGCCTAAGGCTTCAAGACCTCTGGTTTGATCTCCAGCATCCTCCCAAAACCAAAGTGGAGCAGTGCTATGATATAAGAATAATAAATGTAAATCAGGGCTCCAAGTGGTAGTGTATCTGGTCAAGCTGATTGAGCACACATGTTACCATGCGCAAGAAGCTGGGCTGGAGCCCCCGCTGCCCACTGCAGAGTGGAGGTGGGGGGGGGTAGGAGTGGTGAAGAAAGTGTTGCAGGTGTCTCTCTGTCTCTCTCCCTCTAGATCCTACAGCTCTCTCAGTTTCTCTCTGTCCTATCAAATAAAGAGAAAAAAAAAAGTGGCTGTCAGGACAGGCACTGAGCCCTACCAATAACCCGGGTGGCTATATATATATATATATCAAAATACTACTTAAGAAATAAATATGAAGAGCATAACATTTGAAAATGTAAATTAAAGGCTGTGAAATATCGGCTGTTTAAACATAAATTTCTATGTTTCCTGATTTATCAACAACTCTATGTAGCAATCATAGCCAATGTGGGCATCAGAGAGACAGTTCAAGTCATCTCTGTTCATCTAGTCTCACTAGCCAACAGGGCTTGTATATTTGTATAGCTACTGTGACGAAAAAAAATATGAAACCATTTAAAATTGTTCAATCATGTTGCCATAAAATGTTCTTTTTTAAAAAAACAATCTTTATTGGGGGGTTAATGGCTTACAGTTGACAACAAAACACAGTAGTTTGTACATGTATAACATCTCCTAGTTTTCCACATAACAGTCCAACCCCCACTAGCTATAAGATGATCTAACAATCTGTAAAACACCAGTCATGGAGTGGTGTTGATGTTTTTTACAAACTCTGATGCACATTATCAGCAGTCTTACAAAGACATCACAATGCTTGCCCACTTTTAAGTTCTTTTTATTATTCCACTATTTGCTTTTTTGTTTTCATAAAACTTCATCTATTAGTCTGTGCAAGTACCAGTCAACAAGTACCAACTATGTGCAAACAGAACTTAGGCTCAATATAGTTTTATTTAATAATGATCAGATACTTTTCAGTCATCACCTTGCTTTCCTTTATTTGATTTTCCTTACTCTTATTTTCATGTTTTTTTTAAATTTTTTATTTAAGAAAGGAGACATTAACAAAACCATAGAATAAGAGGGGTACAATTCCGCACAATTCCTATAACCTGATCTCCACATCACACCCCCTCCCCTGATAGCCTTCCCATTCTCTATCTCTCTGGGAGTATGGACCCAGGGTCATTGTGGGTTGCAGAGGGTGGAAGGTCTGGATTCTGTAATTGCTTCCCCTCTGAACATGGACGTTGACTGGTTGATCCATACTCCCACTCTGCATCTCTCTTTCCCTAGTAGGGTGGGGCTCTGGGGAAGCAGAGCTCCAGGACACATTGATGGGGTCGTCTGTCCAGGGAAGTCTGGTCAGCATCTTGCTGGCATCTGGAACCTGGTGGCTGAAAAGAGAGTTAACATACAAAGCCAAAGCAGAAGTACACAAGAGCCTGCAGGGAATACCCCCCAACACTTCATCTGCACTATTCCAGTCTTTAGGTCCATGATTGTTCAACAATTTATTTTCATGTTTTTAAAGGCTTGGTAGCTGTCTGTTTTTAAGGAATTACATGAAGGAACATTTAAGTGACAGTACTTTAGTATGAAAGTAAGATGGATTTAAAGATGACCGTCATGGTGAGGGGAGATTCCTCAGAGGCAGCCCCAAGGACCGGTGTGCCAGAGGTCCCCAGAGTTAATCTGTGGTACCCTGATAATTAGAGCTTAGTGATGTTCTAGTTGAACAGACGCCAAACAACTCACCCCCCACCCCCTGCAAAAAAACAAACAAAATCTTGCCTCTCAGGTAAAAGAGGAAGGAAAATAAATAGAAAAAATCATAAGTGACCTAAATCTGTGATTATATTATTTTATGTACTTATTTACTTATTGGATAGAGACAGAGCAAAATCAGGAGGGAGAAGAAAGGAAGCGGGAAAGAGGGAGGGAGGAGGGAGGAGAGAGAGAGAGAGAGAGAGAGATCTGCAGTACTGCTTCATAGTTCACTAAGCTTTGAACCCAGGTCCTTGCAAAATATATATAACACGTGCACACAACCAGGTGAGCCACTACCAGCCCCTAAATCAGTGACTTTAAAGCAGGATTGCCTTTCCACAAAATCACACTGAAAGCTTCCCAAAGGGCATCCTGGCTTCTTGGAGCTGAATTATTTCTTAGAATGTGTATAGTAAAATTTAACTCAATTTGTATATTAGTCTTTTTAAAAAATATTTATTCCCTTTTGTTGACCTTGTTTTTTTATTGTTGTAGTTATTGTTGTTACTGATGTCATCATTGTTGGATAGGAAAGAGAGAAATGGAGAGAGGAGGGGAAGACAGAGAGGGGGAGAGAAAGAGAGACACCTGCAGACCTGCTTCACGAGCTTTGCACCACATGCTCTTAACCCGCTGCGCTACCACCCGACTCCCTGTATATTAGTCTTTATCCAATAAAGTAAACGATAACTGAACTTAGGTTGCTAAACTTTAACTTTTTGAAAATGTAAATCGGATACAAACCTTAACTATTTCTTTAGTAATATGAACTATTTTGAGTATAAGCAGATTTCTCTTTAAAATCTTTTGAGACACCATAGTGCTTAAAGCAGAATGAAGGAACATTCTTATATGTACATGTGTGTGTGTGTTGACCCTTTCTTTTCTTCTCTCTGAGTCCTTCATTCTGGTTATCTTTGTATCACTAGTACACATTTCTAGTAATGTGACCATAGGATATTAATCTCACTTAACAAACAGCAGTAATAACAATGACTGTGACAACTAATATAGATTAATATATAAAATCAAGCAAATCAAATTAAATCCAAAGAGAAAAAGATAGCATATTAAGTTCTCAACCATTGAGACTGGAGAGCAACGTTCATTGAAAGCAGAACAGTCCATATCACTTTACGAGTTGGTGTATATTAAAAATGACTGCTCTCTCGAGTTTCTGAGGGCACAGAGAAACGGGATGCTTTACATGTGAGCACTTGTGTGGGGAAATGTAAAATGTACATTTTGCTGCCACTTTCTCCCAAAATGTCTGCCCTGGCTTTGTTTTTAATAGACCCCGGCTGGAATCCGCTGACATTAGAAACCCATTTTCTCCTTTCTGAAGAGAGCCAGCCTGGGTGACGGCTTCACGCAGCCATCTTGACTCTGCCCTCCGTGTTGAATTTTAACAATTTTTAAAATCTTAAAAATAGTTTCACAGAAAGACATTCTTTTCAAATTATTATTTACTTTTTTTTACAGTTATCTCCAGGACCTCACACTTGCCTGATTTCACTGTTTCCAGAAGTCTTCCCTTTTACCCTTTCAATTTCGGACAGAAAGAAACAGCGGAAAGAGAAAAAGTAAGTGAGAAAGAGAGGCAAGAAGGTGAGCTATTACAGTACCCATCTGCTGTTCATGGAGCTAATTATTGGTAAGCTGGGCTTGATATACTTGGTGCAGCTATGTGGTTCTGATTTTTGTCCTGTTTTGTTGTTTTTAGATGAGAGACATTGAAAGAAGATGGAGAGATAGAGAGGGAATAAGAGACACCAGTATACCTGCTTCACTGCTTGCTAAGTGGATCCCCTGCAGGTGGGGAACTGGGCTCCAACCTGGGTCCTTGCGCTCCATAAAAGGTGAGCTGAACCCAGTGTGCCACTGCCCAGCCCCAACCCAGGTCTTTATAGATTGAGATATGTGTGTGTTACTGGGTGAGTTCTATAGCAAGCCTCAAATTGTTTGTTATTGAGAGTGTTCTGCTAATACATTAGTGGTGTTAGCGTGTAAATATTTTTACTTCTCGTAAACTCTGAACAATACATATTATAGAACAAATTAGAGTTTTTCAAGCCCAAAAGTGTTAGTATGTGAAGTTTATGAAATCAGGAAATACTTTTTTCTCTGGAGTTGCTGAAGAACTGCATTCAACTTGCAGGAACTCTGGAAAGTCAGGAAATAGTCACAGATGAAGAAGCATCCTAATTAGCACTTGAAAAGACATGAGACTGAAAAACAGTGTCTGTTAATTAGTAACTCGAGTGTCTTTGGACAAGTAGGTTCTTTACTAACCTAATTTAATGCTTTGTAAGTATATATATAACTATCTATGATATCTATGTGTGTGACTAGTAAGTGACTAGAGCCACCACCAACGTTCTTGTGAGTTACACCTATAACCCCATACTCCTCCTAATAACAATCACCACAGTTTTCTCAGTCTAAGAGTCAGTAAGGTTTTATCATTATTAATCTTGAAACTAAATTTAGTTTAGTTATCAAAATTCCATACATAAATAAGAGAATTCAGCTTTTTTTCCCCCCTGCCTCCAGGGTTACCTCTGGGACTCGGTGCCTGCACTACAAATCCACTGCTCCTAGAGGCCATTTTTTCTCATTTTGTTGTTCTTGTTTTTATTGTTATTGTTGTTGTTGGATAGGACAGAGACAAATTGCAAGAGGAGGGGAAGACAGAGAGAGGGAGAGAAATATAAACACCTGAAGACTTGCTTCAGTAACTTTCATGTACATTAAGATTTGAGAAGGCTGGGGGGAAGACCCTCAAGCAATTCATGAATTACAGGGAGGTCAGTCTGGAAAAACTCCAGGATGTACTGCATGCACTTGAATGTTTGGTCAGTTTTTTTCCTCCATTCAAGCAGTGGCAGGGAGCAAAAGAGAAGTTTACAGACTACAGAAACAAGATAGACGAAGTAAGATGCTATAAAAGAACAGAACTTTACAAAGGTAGAAGTTACATACAAGGGCTGGGTGGTAGGGCAATTGGTTGAGTGCACACATTACAGTACCCCGGTTCCATGGCTGCCAGTTCTTAGCAACATCGCCCCGCCAGATATTCATCGGGATGCGGCATCATCTAAGTTCATTTCCCACGTCTACGCTCGACCGGACCTGCCAATATACGCGGATATCTTCGCCCACCTTGTCCAACGCTTGACGTCTTGTCACCCAATCTGGTCCCCTACGCCTACACTGAACTTCTCTGTTCCAGACTCTTGGAAACAGAGTTGGCAGTCAGCTGAGGTCAAGAACAAACACCTCATCACAGACCCCTGCAAGCGTCAACCCGGCTTTGACCTAGCACGTTATGATCGGGCCCTCCTCAATCGCTATCGAACAGGCCATGGCCGGTGCACCGCTATGTTCCATCGCTGGGGAGCCAGAGACGACCCGAACTGCCCCTGCGGCTACAGACAGACTGTGACCCACATAGTCAACGACTGCCACCTCTCCAGATTCAAAGGAGGTCTCGAAACTTGACATCAGGCTCAACCTGACGCTGTTGACTGGCTACGGAAGAAGGGCAAACGCTAGAAGAAGAAGAAGTGCTCAAGGACCAGGATTCAAGCCACAGAACCACCATAAGCCAGAGTGGAACAGTACTCTGGTCTCTTCCTGTATATTTTTCTCTGGTAACTCTCATGAAAAATAAAATTAAGAAAATATTTGAAGAGAAAACACTAAGCAGAACTTGGACTGGAGTTGGTGTATTGCACTAAAGTAAACGACTCTGGGGTAGGTGGGGGGGGGGGGAGTACAGGTCCTGGAAAAGGATGACAGAGGACCTAGTGGAAGTTGTATTGTTATGTGGAAAACTGAGAAATGTTATGCATATACAAACTATTGTATTTACTGGTGACATTAATCCATCAATAAAATTAAAATGTTTAAAAATAAATAATAAATAAAATACTAAAAATATTTTTAAAAAGAAAAGAAGGTATTTTGAAGAGAACATTTAAAAATCAATTACATATACATTAATTCATAAATTGATTTTATTTTAAGGAGAAAAATCACTGTTTGAATTAGAAATTTCTATAATGTTGTGTTTTTGAGAAGTCTATTAGGCTATTATAATTTCCTAAAATAGTTAAACATGGACTCCACTGGGCTTTCTAGTCTGAGAGCCAACCAAAATAGATGAATTTGAGGAGATTAGATGGGACATACACTTCAGGGCATAATGTGTGACCTAGGATTGCTAAGTGAATGGTATCTCTAAGTGGTATGTCAGTACAGTGAAAATAATTTGGGCCTGGACTAAAAAAAACTTTATTTTGTAAACTAAATTGTCCATGGGAACAAAACCACCTCATAGCTGTTTAATAAATAAACTGAGACTTACCAAACATTCTTTCCAAACTAATTTTTACAGAAATATTAAAAAGATACTTTTCTAAAACTTAGTTGCTCTTTATGTCAGAAAATGGGGCATTTGCCAAGAGAAAAATTCAATCTATTCTTTCTCTTTTTTTAAGGAGGGTCCTGTTTTTGTTTTTATTTTTATGAAATCACTGTCTAACTCTTGGAGATTTTTTAAAGTCTATAGTTTTTAGTACCACATAAACAGAGGTTTCTTAGTTATCATCTTAAATAATTTGTGGTTTTACTTTACTACAGATATTTGACCCAGTTTGTAAACATGGCATTAATACTTCAGAAACTTTGAAAGACCTGATTTTTTAAGTCTAGAATTTCCTGGAGATTCTGAAGCGTCAGATGATGTTTTATTATGACTACATCAGGAACTGATAGGAGTCTGAGAACTTTGGTAAAGTTATTGCAAATCCTCCTACTGAGCTTATTTCAAGAATACAGAAATCTGTGACACTTATAACCAGGGCTGGTACTATCATGTTGTGTTACTTTGAAGCACGGTAAAGGGAGAAAAGAATGGGTGAAAAGGAGCATTTCACAGAAAAGAAAAATAGAAGAAGAAGAAGAAGAAGGAGGAGGAGGAGGAGGAGAAGGAGAAGAGGAAGAAGAAGGCAGTAAGAATACCAACTGGTCAACAGAGGTGTTCTTGTGTAAAAGTGAATGAAGTAGAAGATAAATTATCAAAATCAAAATAATATGTTCTCAGAACAGAGTTTATCAGAAAGTCCAGGATGGTAAGAATTTACAGAGCAGTTAGCTAAGTCTGAGGCCACTCATATTTGATAAGAAGATTTGCCACACACTCCCCTCTCCCTCCTTCCTTTTCAAGGAAGTGTGAGGAGCAAAGCAGTTCCTGTTCTGCTCTGCTTCAGTTTCCTCAAGAAGAAAAGAAAGAAGTAACAGCCTAAGGAAATACTAATAATTCCTTGGGAAAGCTACAATATACTTCTTTTCCAAAAAGACACTTAAGCTGTTTTCTAGGAGGGAATATACTTTGAACCAGATGGCATCTCAAGCCTGACAATAAGAGCAAAATAGTTCCCAGTAAATCCATTCTCATGCTCTCATAAGACATAGGAAATGTCTTGGAGTAATCTCTCTTCTGCTCTCTCTTTCAGTCTTTTAATCTTATCTCCGGAGGGGTTGGAGTGTGTGTGTGTGTGTGTGGGGGGGAGGACAGGAATATATAACTTCTTAAAAGTACGTGCATGTTGGACATGCAAATAGTCATGGGAACCATCTGCCTCTTAATTGCTTGATGTACTTACTATCCTTCTGCTCTGAACCTCAGATCCTTACTTTAAAAGAGGGTTGTTCAGATTCATGTTTTGCCAATATCAGGTGCTCAAAAATTGGTGGCTGCTATTAAGATAGTCTTTTTTGCTGTTGTCGTCATTGTTAGTTTTATTTCTATCAGATCAGAGCTCATCTGAGATTGCAGTAGTTTTTGGACACATACTACCCTGGAGACAAAATATTTTTGTTTTTGATAACAGGAAGATAGAATAATGTTTAGATTTGTCACCAAAATAGAAGTTAGAAAGAGGGCCAGAATTAATACATTTACTTTAGTCAACAAGAACATGTTTTATTTTTTTTGGGGGGGGGGCGTGGTTTTGGTTTTTATCCAGAACACTGTTCAGCTCTGGCGTATAGTAGTGCAGATGACCCCCCTAGGAATGAGAGTCTTTTTTTTTTTTTTTTTCTCCTCCAGGGTTATTGCTGGGCTCGGTGCCTGCACCATGAATCCACCGCTCCTGGAGGCCATTTTTCCCCCTTTTGTTGCCCTTGTTGTTGTAGCCTTGTTGTGGTTATTATTATTGCCATTGTTGATGTCGTTCATTGTTGGATAGGAGAGAGAGAAATGGAGAGAGGAGGGGAAGACAGAGAGGGGGAGAGAAAGACAGACATCTGCAGACCTGCTTCACCGCCTGTGAAGCGACTCCCCTGCAGGTGGGGAGCTGGGGGCTTGAACCGGGATCCTTACACCAGTCCTTGTGCTTTGCACCACATGCGCTTAACCCACTGCGCCACCGCCCAACCCCCGGAATGAGAGTCTTTTAGCATAACTATTTTATGCTCCCACACATACACACACCTAGCTGCCCCAAGAACATGCTTTTTAAAATCAAATGGTGGTTGTTCTACTCAATTAAAAAAATAATAATGAATCTGGCTGTAAACTACTTGAATGTAAGTGAATACAATATTTGGATTGACTTTTTTTTTTTTTTATCAGAGTACTGCTCAGCTCTGGCTTATGGTGGTGAGTAGGGGATTGAACCTGGGACCTCAAAGCTTCAGTCTTGGGAGTCTCTTTGCATAACCATTATGCTATCTTCCCTGCTCTGGACTGACATTTTTCCAAAATTATTCTTTCAAAATAATTGACAACAGTGTCCCACTAAGGACCAATGAGCAGGTCTTTGAAGGAGCAAGTCTTTGATCTGTGATACACAGGAAAACCCTGGGGTCAGCCTCTCCCTCTCCCTCTCCCTCTCCCTCTCCCTCTCCCTCTCCCTCTCCCTCTCCCTCTCCCTCTCCCTCTCCCTCTCCCTCTCTCTCTCTCTGCTTTGCATGCCAAAGCAATTTTTCAAGTAACAGGACAGTGGTTGAAAACTCTTCCACTACTTACAACTTATGGCAGAGTAGATGTAGGAGTGTTTGACTGGTAGCAACATGGCATTGGTTATAGTCAGAATACTTTTGAACCACAACCACCATCATCAACAAGAACCAAATACTTGTCTTTATGATTTATTCAATTCTGTAAGGAACACACTAGTAGAAGGGGGTAAAATGGACTTTCCAGGAAAGTGAATCAAACTATTAGTTCCAGGATTTTTTTTTTTTTTTTAAGTAGCTCTTAGGTCTGTGGTGGCAAAATTCAGTTCCGCAATTCTAGCATTTAGGTACACATAATGTAATACAGTTGATAGTTAACTGCATAATATGGCTTGGGTTCACGTAAATATAAATTTTTGTGACTCTTTTTCTTTTTTCATTCTTCTCTTTTATTTTATTTTCTGCCTCCAGGGTTATCGCTGGGGCTCGGTGCCTGCGCTACTAATCCACTGCTCCTGGAGGCTATTTTTCTCCATTTTGTTGCCCTTGTTGCTATTATTGTTGTTGCTATTGCTACTGTTGGTGGATAGGACAGAGAGAAATCGAGAGAGGAGGGGAAGAGGAGGAGAGAAAGATAGACACCTGGAAACCTGCTTCACCATTCCTAAAGTGACCACCCTGAAGATGGGGAGCTGGGGGCTCAAACTGGTGTTCCTTACACCAGTCCTTGTGCTTCTTGGGGCCAAGTGTGCTTAACCTGCTATGCTACTGCCAGGCTCCAATGGATCTTTTTCATATAGCAGCAAGATTAATAGGATGTGCTCTCATGATAGATTTTTCTCAAGTTACAAATGAATCATTCAGTCACCACTTAGCTACATCTCCCAACTACAGTGCAAGTTGAAGTGCAGAAAAATGAGTTGGACCCCGTGATAATGAAGCCCCAATGAATGCTCAAGTATGGTTTTAAACTAATTTAACTTGGATCTCTATATAATCTTTTTTTCATGTAAAATAAAATCAGATAAAGTCGCTGTCATCGGGAGTCGGGCTGTAGCGCAGCGGGCTAAGCGCAGGTGGCGCAAAGCACAAGGACCGGCATAAGGATCCCGGTTCGAACCCCGGCTCCCCACCTGCAGGGGAGTCTCTTCACAGGCGGTGAAGCAGGTCTGCATGTGTCTATCTTTCTCTCCCCCTCTCTGTCTTCCCCTCCTCTCTCCATTTCTCTCTGTCCTATCCAACAATGACAACAACAATAAAACAACAAGGGCAACAAAAGGGAATAAATAAAATAAAAATAAATTAAAAAAAAAAAAAGTCGCTGTCATCTTTGTCAAACTAGGACCTCCAAAAATGGAGTTACTCTGTGCCGGTTTCCATCTTCAGACCCCACATCTGGATCACAAATCAAGTAATTATCTACACAAAGGGATGTTGTGAAGTGTAATCATTTCACTGGCACAGGTAAATAAAATGTGGATGCTTAATCTCCCTCCTAGTGTATGCAAATGATAGACCCACATAGCAGCTCTCCAGCCCCTCCTGAGTACAGTCTGTCACCGTGCTGCCTGTAAGAACACACCCTGTGTTGCTGAATGTATTTGAGCAACATTTCGCCAGATTTTCCCCAAGCTAGTTTTTCTTTCATTTTACTGTTTTCATTTCTGAGTAAGCAGATATGGAATTCTTGTACTTTCTGTATCTTTTGCCTTCAAAGGTTGATAGGTCAGTGTATTCCATTTATAGTGACATTAGCATATTATCTTTCTTGGGTCCTATAATCCTTTTTTAAAAATTTCTTTACTGGGGAATTAATGTTTTACATTCAACAGTAAATACAATAGTTTCTACATACATAACATTTACCAGTTTTCCATATAACAATACAACCCCCACTAGGTCCTTTATCATCCTTTTTGGACCTGTATTCTCCCCCCCCCCGCCCCCCCCCCCCCACCACAAACCCCAGAGTCTTTTACTTTGGTGCAATATGCCAATTCCAGTTCAGGTTCTACTTGTGTTTTCTCTTCTGATCTAGTTTTTCAACTTCTGCCTGAGAGTGAGATCATCCTATATTCATCCTTCTGTTTCTGACTTACTTCACTTAACACAAATTTTTCAAGGTCCATCCAAGATCGGCTGAGGTCCTATAATCCTTTAAGGGTCTTCCTTTGGAGTTTACTAGAGCTGAGACTAACCCCCTTGAGAATTAAGGCTCTGATTTAGGAGATGGGGCTACATTCAGCTCTGCTAAGTACTACACAGAGACCATACAACGGGCAGTGTGAGAGACACCTGTATAACTGTCCACTGCAATTCAACTATAGAAGTTACAGTGTAAGGTCAGTCTTTGTAGCAGAGGGTTAAAAATGAGCGCAGGGACTGCAAGATAGCTCACTAGTGTGTGTGCTTTGCTATGAGCAAAACCTAGGTTCACAAAAGGCTCCCATTAGACTGAAGGAGACCTAAATGCTGTGACACGCCTCTCTCTGTCTCTCTCTCTTTCTATCTGAAAAAGTCAAACCTGGAGGAGTGAATTCCTAGTAATGTCAAAATCAATTAAATAAATAAGCAGGCCAGGTGGTGTTGTACCTGGCTGAGTGCACAAGGACCCACGTTACAGGACCCCACCTGTAAGGGGGTGGGAAGTGGTGAAGCAGTGCCGGAGGTGTCTCTCTGTCTACCTCCCTGTCTCCTCATCCTTCTCTCAATTTTTCTCAGTTTTTAATACCTTAAAATAGTTTAAAGTATTAAAAATAAAGAAGTGCACAAGACTTAACAACTGTACGTTAATTTTTTTTTCTTAGAAAGATAAAATGAGTTGAATGTTAAGAACTTGACACTGGCACAGCAGACTCATAAAGCAGGGAACTCAGGCTTCTTTCTGCTGCCTTACTCCTCTAGAAATATAACCTAAGAATGATCCAAGTATTCTATGAAAGAAAGAATGGCATATTGGAGAAGACAATTAATTGAGGGAATACACTGAATCAATTTCCTTATTTGTTGTATTTGTGGTGTGGGGGGATTGAGCCTGGGGCTTTGGACCTCAGGCATGATAGTCTCTTTGCATAACCATTATGCTATTTACCCCTGCCCACTACTCCCTTTCTACTGCTTTCCAGTATCACGTGTCTGGCTTTCACTTTACAGCTTGCAGGGGGTTGACAGCACTTCTCTTCCTTCACTGCTGAACCATGACAAGATCTCTTCTACCTTCACGGGTTTACCAAAACATTATGCTTCAGAGGAAATCCTGGAATTTGGCTTAAGATGGCCTTGTCACTGAACACCTGGAAGCTTTCTATTCAAATGAGACAGAAAAGTGTTGAATATAAAACACATGCATTACAATTGCATGAGGCTATAAAGAGAAAGCCAAGACTATGGCAGAAGAGACTGCCTTTCCTTGTAGCTACATCTCATTGCATCAGTGATACAATACTACAGCACTGGATGCAGCCTTACCTTTGTTTTTTGTTTTTTTTTCTCCTGAAAATTTTCTCTCACGGTACCTTCTACCTGTATTAGATTTCAACAGTGGTGGAGGGAAGGGAGTAGTGCTGTCCATTTTCTCCCATCTGAAGAAAGACATATAGGGGAAACTTCAAGAATGCAATTCACAGATGTTGAGAATTCTGTAAAAAGTGAAGAACCCAGTGTCTACTCAAGAAGTAAACTCATTGTTCAACTATGTAGTTACCTCAGTAGAGGAGAGGGTATTTAGAGAGGAATGACTTGGAAGGAGAGAGGCCATGGGTAGGTTGTCGTCTCACTAGTTGGTCTGGCAAGCTTCGGGACTGTTTATATATTTATTTTATTATTGATTAATTCTTTTTGCTGCTAAGGCTTCATTGGGGCCTTGTACCTGCAAAATTCCATGGTTCTTAGAACACTCTTACCCACATAGAGAATGATACACACAGAGAGAGAGACAGAGAGACAGAGACAGAGAGACAGAGAGAGAGAGAAGGGGCAAGGATAAAAGCAACAACACTTTCACTACTTCCAAAGAGACCAACTTGCCTGTTACTATTCCCACTTGGTAGCTGGGGGCTTGAGCCTGGGTCTTCACACATGGACAAATAGGAGTTGTACTAGGTAAGCTTTTTCTTCACCCCAGTGTTTGGCTTTGTATTGATTTGTTTTTATGGACTAAGTTTTACAGCATGAAAACTGCCTTGCTGGTGTCTCAAGGGTGGTGGGTCTCATTGGAAGGCCACTATCACTGGGCTATGTGACGTGTCAACTGAGGCTGAGTTGGGAGGGTAAAGAAAGAGCACAGTTGTATTTTCTCTCTCTCTCTCTCTCTTTCTCTCTCTCCCCCCCCCCCCCCGTCTCTTTTGTCTCCAGAGTTATCGCTGGGTTGAATCCACTGCTCCTGGAGGCTGTTTTTTCCATTTTGTTTCCCTTGTTGTTTATCATTGTTATTGTTGTCTTTGCTGTTGGATAGGACAGAGAGAAATGGAGAGAGGAGTGGAAGACAGAGAGGGGGAGAGAAAGTTAGACATCTGCAGACCTGCTTCACTGCTTGTGAAGCAATCACCCCCCCCTGCAGGTGGGGAGCCGGGGGCTCGAACTGAGGATCCTTGTGCTTTGTGCCATGGCCATATGCACACAACCCCTTCCATCCCCTCCCCTTTCTTTTCTTTCCCCTTTTTTCTTCCCTTTCTTTGCTTCCCTTCCCTTTCCTTCCCTCCCCTTTCTTTTCTTCTCCTTTCCCCCTTCCCTTTCTTTTCTTTCCCTTTCCCCCTTCCTTTCCCCTCCCTTCCCTTTCTTTTCTTTCCTTTTCCCTTTTCCCTTTCCCTATTTTCCCTGTCCTCCCCTCCCCTCCCTTCCCTTCTCTTCCCTCCCCCTCCTCCTCCCTTCCCTTCTCGTCCATTTCCTTCTCCCCCTTTGTTTTATTAGATAGGATAGATAAAATTAAGAGGGAAGAGGGAGACAGAGAGGGCAAGACAAAGAAAGATATGTGCAGACCTACTTAATGGCTTGTGAAGCTTCTTCCCTGCAGGTTTGGAGACTTGGGGCTTGAACCGGGGTCCTTGCACATGATAATATGTGCACTTAACTGGGTGTGCCGCTGCCTGACCTAAGGAATCATATGTAGAGTTTGGACAGGACATATAAGGAGCTCACTCTCAATAAGATCCAGCTAACAAGCTCATGTCTGAAGAGGACTTTGAATTAGATGAATGTAGGTCTCAGTTTTCTTGATTTTAAGTTTCACTGATAATTCCAAGGACATCAGTTTTCAGACCTCATCTGGCTGGGTCTCTCTGGGAACTGAGCTAGCTGTTTCAGGGAGTCAGATTTGATCTGTAGAAGAAGGATTGAGATTCAGACTGGATGTCCGCTAATGGGGCAGCACTGGATGTGGGGTTGGTAGCCACAAGGTGTAAGTGCAGGTGACCTGAGAGGGAGAGACTTATTCTTCCCTCCCTTCTCCCCTAAGATTTATCTTCTTAATCTTGCCCCAACCAAAGTAGAGCACCTGCTGTTACCAGTTCTACAGCCCTAACCATTGTAGAGGGTAATTAGAACACTGAGAACTATAGTAGATGTGACTGGCACCCCAACTATGTCCTCTCATCTTTATCATTTCCATGCACGCTGATCCACTTTGCCTCTATCCCTTGCATATTTTAGCAAGAGGATTGTTCTGAGCCACCAGTTCTAGTCTGATTACATACATGACAGAAGTAGCAGGAGATCATCATCCTTTGGAGAAACTCTAGCTAACTCGTGTGTGTAAAAGTCCAACAAACCAGGTCAGGACAGGTGTTGGAGAGGTTGTGGGAAAAAAGGAACTTTGCTTCACTGCTGGTGGGAATGCACACTGATACAGCCGCCTTGGAAGACTTGATGGACAGTCATCAAACAAAGAAAGGTGGAATTACCTGATGATCCAGCAATGCCACTCCTAGGCACTTATCCAGTAGACACCCAAACATGAATTGGAAGAGAGAGGCACCCCTATGTTCATAGCTGCTTTATTGACAACAGCCAAAGAGCAGAAGCAGCCTAAATGTCCATCATCAGATAACTGGCTAAAGAAGTTATGGGATATATATATATATATATATATATATATATATATATATATATATATATATATATTCCATGGAATGATTCCATATATTCCATATATATATATTCCATATATATATATATTCCATGGAATGATATTCTGCAATTAAAAAAAAGATCATATTGTGTCCTTTGGAACAAAATGGATGGAATGGAGGTGATGATGCTTAGAAAAATAAGTGAAGAGATGAAAGACAACTACCAGATGGTTTCACTCATATGTGGAATCTAGAGAGCTGATGTACACAAACTTGTCAAAAAAACAAATCCAAACAAAATAGAAACAAGCAAACTGTGAGACTTATAATCTACAGTGGCTATCTTTGTGAGCTGGGAGAGTGGGGATACAGAATTTTGGTGGTGGATATGGTGTGGAACTATAGATTGTAATCTTAAAATCTTTTAATAAACTACTAATAACAGATACAAAAAAATCTTTAAATCAATTATAGGTATAATGAGGCAACAAAACGGCAATATGCTACAATTACTTTTCTTAGACTTCACAAAACTGAGATAATTTGATTCCAGCATAGCTTTAATTTTACAGACTTCCTTAAAATATATCGAGGAGAATGTGTAATGGTCATTCCTATTCCATACTTACACAACTTTGCTCCTTTGAGAACGTTCTGCTTTGTTATTCTCTCTGGTCATAGCTACCTGTGGCAATGTTTAGTCTTCCATGTCATTTAATATAAAGTGTACCTTCTGCCCAACATTGATTGAGATGTAATTAGCATGCAATATCATACTAGCTAAAGTATACAATGTGCTGTTTTGGTGCAGGAATAATAAGTGCAGATAGTAAGATATCTGTCATGTCTTTCAAACTCACATCAATCACTTTGCTGTGGTTATGATGTGAACACTAAAGCTCTACTTGTATGTCAACTTTCAAATATACAAGAAGGCATTGGTAGCAGGGATCATCAGGCTATATAGCAGATTCCCAGAACTATGTATCCGATAAGCAATGAAAAATCTAGATCCTCTAGTCAATATCTCCCCATTTCTCTAGCCCTTTAGCCTCTGAGAACCATCAGTTTGCTCTGACCATAATAAAAGATATCATACATGGCGAGCCCCCCGCTAGCATCCTACCCGATAGTGGCAGGCTGAAAGATTTTTCCTGTAAGATCAGAAACTAGATAAATGATAACTACTCTTTCTGGTCAGCATAGTACTGGAAATCCTATCTAGAGTGGTTGGAAAAGAAAAGGAAGTAAAGGGCATTTAAACCAGAAAGGAAGAGATAAAATTTTCTGTTTTCTGATGACATGTTTCTCTGTAGAGGAAAATCCTAATGAGCCTGCAAAAAAAAATTGTTAGAAATAATAAATGAGGGCTAAATGGTGGCACACCTGGTTACATACACATATCACAGTGTGGAAGAAGGACCTGGGCTCAAGCTTCTGGTCCCTACCTGCATGAGGGAATCTTCATGAACAGCGAAACAGCGTTACAGGTGTCTCTAATCTTCATGAACAGCGAAACAGCGTTACAGGTGTCTCTAATCTTCATGAACAGCGAAACAGCGTTACAGGTGTCTGTCTCTCCTCCTTTTTCCTCAATTTCTCTCTTTAACCAAAAATAAATAAATAAATAAATACATGGGGGCAGGGGTAGTGCAGCAGGTTAAGTGCACATTGCTCAAAGCGCAATAATTCGGATGACATTTAAGGGTTCACCCCTCATATATATATATTTTTTTTAATTTTTTATTATATTTATTTATTGCATAGAGACAGCCAGAAATCAAGAGGGAAGGGGGAAGGGATAGAGAGGGAGAGAGACAGAGAGACACCTGCTGCAATGCTTCACCACTCGTGAAACTTTCCCCCTGCAGATGGGGACCGAGGACTCAAACCTGGGCTTTGCGCATTGTAACGTGTGCGCTCAACCAGGTGCACCACCACACAGCTCCACCACCCCTCATTTATTTAAAAATTTATTTATAAAAAGGAAACACTGGCAAAACCATTGGATAAGAGTGGTACAACTCCACACAGTTCCCACCACCAGAGCTCCGTATCCCATCCTCTACCCTTATAGCTTTCCTATTCTCTTTTAAAATTAAAAAAAATTATTGTTGTAGTTATTATTGTTGTTAGATAGGACAGAGATAAATGGAGAGAGGAGGGGAAGACAGGGTAGGGGGGAAAGACAGACACCTGCAGACTTGCTTCACCACTTGTGAGGCGACTCCCCTGTAGGTGGGGAGCCAGGGGCTTGAACCTGGTCCTTATGCTGGTCTTTGTGCTTTGCACCACATGCGTTTAACCTGCTGTGCTACTGCTAGACTCCCATCTTTCCTGTTCTTTATCCCTCTGGGAGTATGGACCCAGGTCATTGTGCGATGCAGAAGGTGGAAGGTTTGGCTTCTGTAATTGCTTCCCTGCTGAACATGGGTATTGACAGGTCGATCCATACTCCCAGTCTGCCTCTCTCTTTCCCTAGTGGGGCAGGGCTCTAGGGAATTGGAGCTCCAGGACACATTGGTGGGGTCATTTGTCCAGGGAAGTCTGGTGGCTGAAAAGAGAGTTAACATATAAAGCCAAACAAGTTGTTGACTAATTGTGAACCTAAAGGCTGAAGTAGTGCAGATGAAGAGTTGGGGGGCACTCTGTTTTGTAGATAGCTAGTAGGCATATTTTAGTTATATTGCAAAGGGTCTGTGTCTATACCAGTTTTTTTTTTTTTTCCCCGAGCCTGAAATCTGATATGCAGGTGGTTCCAAGTTATTGTCTGGGGAGATGATGTCATGGCTGGACAAAGGACCAGAAAGCTGGATCAGGGAAGAGAGTAGCCTCCAAATATGGGAAAGATGTATAAATATTATTGACTGTAAACCCCATTGATTTGGTCTGATCTGGGGCCCATATTCAGCTTAGGAGCCTATGTAACCTCTGCATCCCTGTAGATCAGAGCTTACATTCTGTGGTCATGAGTAGGAATGTTCCAAGCTGCCCCAATATCAGGACCCATCTTCCTCAGGTGTAGCATAGAGTATGTTGTCCACCTTCCCTTCAGAGGATGGAACATTCTCTACTGTTGTTGATCCAAGTTGAGGACAAGGTCCTGTGGGAGCCCACAAAGGGGTCTATTTTGTTGTTCCTGATAGAGATGACCAGTAACAATGGAGAGAGGGATTTATTTGAGGTCTAGGCCCATCATGTCTGTTTGGGAATCTCAGGACTCTCGAATAGGGCCCCAGCTGAAAGGGTAGCCTGATAGTGACTAAAAAGTCTCTTGCCCTTATTCAGCTTTGCAGTCTTTACCGTGATAAGGATAGCTTGGAAGTGAGTGAGGGAAGTAAAATAAGAAATAGGTGAGGAGGGTATCTAAGTCTAAGTAGACACTATTTCATTATGAACTTCATACTGACTCACTGCAGACTATTGTGTACTTTTGCTTTCAGGTATATATTTTGCCCTAATTTATGGATAGATGTGAACATATGCCCTATCTCATGGGATCTGGTCTATATCTAGGTTTTGGGAATTTGTTAGGAAGTGAACCTCCTGGAATGGAATTAGAGAATCCTATGAAAGAAAAGATCTCACTCAAGTAATGAGGCTAAATGGTTAACACTCCATGCCTGACGTCTCTGGACACAGTCTGAAGTGAAATGTGCTGAGGTGGCACTCCTTGTGTTGAGTAGGTTGGGATTGGCAGATGCAATATCATTTGGTATGAATTGAGAGAAGCATGCAGGAAAGTGAACCCCATCCTAGGGGTTCCAGGACGGGGGTAAATAGAGTCTCTATAGAGGAAGTGGGATTTTCCTGCTGTCTTAGGGTTTAAGAAGGCAATAAACAGCACAGTTTATAACTGTCAGAACCTGGGAGCAACCAGATGTTCAACATCAGATGAGTGGCTAAAAATATTATGGTATATATAGGAATATTACAAAGTTGTTAAAAATGACAGAGTTGGCTCCTTTGCATTCTCTTAGATGAAACTTGAGGACATCATTTTGAGTGAGATAAGCCAAAAAGAGAAGCACGAATATCAAATGATCTCACTTATTAGTGGGACTCAATAAAGTAGGGATGGGGAGGGAGAGCACACAGTGAAACATGGACTGTACATGGTATATTGCACCAAAGCAAAAGGCTGAGGAGGGATGGAAAGAGAGGAGAGGAAGAAAACTTTGGGAGCCTGGTACCTATTAAATTGTATGCATATGTCAATGACTGTACTGTAAAACATTAAACCTTCAATAAAAAAATAAAATGAAATAAATGAGCAAAGACAATAGAAAACAGAACAAGACTGTAAGAAGTATTTGCGGAGTTTACATATTCTTTTCTGTTTTGATTTGTTATAGTAAAGGTTTAATTTCTTTTGAATTGTTGAATTAAAATATAATTGCATATATTTTGCAATAAGTCCTTGACATTCAACTAGCCTCCCTTTTTAGCTGATAAAATAAAGCTGTAACATCTGCTTTTTGCTTCTTTGCCCTGTTTTGACACCTGTATAGAGTTCTCCAGACGTTTTTCCCACTATTTAAAACATCCTTTGTTGTTTTAGTTTCCACCTTTGCTCACCGGATCTGCTAATGATAGCAAGTTTGTTTACTTTATTCATCCATGCAGTAGCTGTCATTAAGCTCCTTGTCTTGGGTTCATTGTACTCTTAAGTAAATGGAGTTCAGTACTCACTGAGAATAAACAGCCTCTTAAGAAAACTTCTGCATTGTTTCTTGTCTTGCTTAGTGGATTCTAAGATTTCTACCATTTCCATGTGTCCAGAAATCAGACTCAGTTCATTTTCGTTTAATCAGACAAGTGATTTACTAAAAAAAAAAAGAGAGAGAGAAAAATGATTGGGGTGAACGAGAAAGATAGCATAATGGTTTATGGAAACAGATTTTCATGCCTGAAGTTCCAAACTCCCAGGTTCCAGTTCCCATGAGCACCATAAGCCAGAACAGTGCTCCAGTGAA
Organism: Erinaceus europaeus; assembly: GCF_950295315.1. Lineage (NCBI taxonomy): Eukaryota > Metazoa > Chordata > Mammalia > Eulipotyphla > Erinaceidae > Erinaceus > Erinaceus europaeus. The sequence goes on from NC_080172.1 coordinate 8,777,196, forward strand.
AATAAAAAAAGATTTAAAAAAAATGAACAAAAAAAAATGACCTATAAAAATGACCTAAATTAAAAAATTTTTATTTTATAAAGTGTAGAGGAAGGGCTTGAGATAGTGACTAAGGAGAATAAAATGGATACCCTCTTTGATTCAGTTTAGCTATATTGTTTTCTTTATGTTATGACCTTTTTCTTTTCAAAACGATGGCATGTTGGATAGTCAGCTCCAGGCAGCAGATGTGCTGAGCCATTTGGACCAAGTCAGAAAGCCTCTCTCCTCTCCCTCATCAAGTCATCTCCTCTCAGCAGCGTAGCCTTTCCCATCACTCCATGCTGGAACTTGGCTTTGGCGTGCATAGTTCCATCATGATGTCGATAGTCTTGCAGCTCAGTTCTGGAGAAATCAGCCCAACCACAAACAGGACATTAAAAAAGAAACTATAATATTGAAAGAAACATTTTAGTGTAACATTTTGATCTTGGGGTGGGGGGAGCATGGAGCAATGGCTTTAGTAGCTGACTTCTGGGAGAAATTAAATTTCTAAGGATGTTTGCCCGTAATTATTGTCTCAGAATCACTTACATATTTCAGGCTAAAAAGCAAAGAAATTGTCGCTGTCACATCATCTTTTGCAGGACCTTATTTATTTTAATACTAGCTTTTTATTTGTTTAGAAGGTAGCCTTGGTTTAGAACCCTTTAGGTGCTTTACGATAGCAATTTCTTACTTCCTCAGAACCCTACTACCACTCCTACCAAAGCACGAATAACCCTCCACCAAAGTCCTTTGGAATATCTTTCCCTTTACAATGTACCCCTATCACCTTTGTTAAACTCAGTTCTACAGTTTGAGTCCCTAGCTTCAATTGTCCTTCACTTTTTTTTTACTTACTTTATAAATTTTCTTCTATTATTATTATAGTTTAATAATGATTGACAAGACCGTAGGACACGACAGGTGCAATTCCACACAATTCCGACCACCAGATCAGTATGGAGTGCAGAAAGCAGGAGTTTTCTAGCTTCTGTTGTTTTTCTACTGGACATGGATGTTGGCAGGTGCATCCATACTCTCAGCCTGTCTCTCTCTTTCCCTAGAGGGGCGGGGCTTTGGGGAAGTGGAGCTCCAGGACACATTAGTGGGGTTGTCTGCCTGGGGAGGTCGTCTGCCTGGGGAGGTCAGGGTGGTGTCATGGTAGCATCTGCAACTTGGTGGCTCTTATTTTTTGAGCCCCCTCCTATGGGTAATATGGCCTCCAGGACCTGTGGATTTGTAGTGTAGGCACCAATCCCCAGCAATAAGCCTGGAGGCAAAAAAAAAAAAAAGTTTTACTAAGAGCTCTTCAAGATTCCTAAATTGGGGTTGGGAGCAGAGTCTATCTTATTCTTTAGTTTGGGAATATTCTCAACTAGGATATTTTTCAAAGATAATTATTTTTTTAAAGAAATGTCATAGCAAAGACATTGTTAAAAATATTGTTGATTTATTTATTGGATATAAACAGAGAAATCAAGAGGAAAGGAAGATAGAGAGAGAGATTGACAACGGTATCACTGCTTTACTGCTTGTGAAATGTCTCCCCTGTAGATGGGGTCTGGGGGCTTAATCTGGATCCTTATACACTGTGATGTGTGTTCAGCCAGGTATACCACTATCTAGCCCCCTACACCCCACCCCACACACATTTTTTGTAAACTTCCTTGGTCCTCCTTTGTCACCCTGTTTTTTTTTATTTATTTATTTATTTATTTATTTATTTATTTATATTTAATGAGAGGTACAAAGGGGAGGGATGAAAGAAAGAAGGAAAGAAATAAAGAGAAGAAAAGAAAGAAAGAAAGGAAGAAAGGAAGAAAGAAAGAAAAGTAGATGTAAATAGACATACAAGCAGATTAGAACACTGCTCAGCTCTGGCTTATAGTGGTCCTGGGGATTGAACCTTAGACTTCAGAACCTCAAGCAGGAAAGTCTTTTGCATAACCATTATGCTATCTCCCCTACTGCAAATAAGTATGAATTCTTTCCCTTTCTCTCTCTTTGCTGTATATGTTGTTCTTAATATTGTCCCACATCTCTAATGATCTTTATTTGTTTTAGAGATGTTCTCTTTTTGCTTTTTCTTTTTTTGGCGGGGGTCAGGGGGAGGTGACCTAGTCTATTCTGTTGATATCTCGCTGCTTCAACCTTTGGTATCTGTAATATTGCAGGTACTGTACCTATATTTTTTTCTACAATTTCTCTGAATATGTTGAACTTCTCCATACATATTACCAGTCCAATGAGCATCTTTAAGACCATAGCTCTGAAGTCTCATCAAAAGGTCTATGTAGCTCTGTGTCATTTGAAGTTCTCTTCAAATTTCTATCTTTGTCCATCATTATAGGTGTTTTCTCCTGCCTTCTCATTATGTTTGACTCTCTGTGAAGATCAGAACCAGCAGGGTATGTTGGGGCAGATCTGGGCAGTTACAAAGGATTTGTAGTCAGAGGTGCGTGGCTAAGACTGCATCATCACCAAGGGTCTGGCAAAGTAGAAGTTTCAAGATGCAGGTGTATCGCAAACTTGTGAATGTTCCCTATTAGTCTGCACCTACAACGAGCTTCTCTGACTCTACCCCTAGGGTCCTGCTGGCTATAGGAATTGGAGTCTACAATGCTGCTTTCAATACCCTGCAATTGCCATGAGATTTATAGCTTTTTGTTTCTATTTTCTTTCAACTCTATTCACTTTGGGAAAGTTGTAGAGACAGTCACACACACACACACACACACACACACACACACACACACACACACACACACACACAAAATCATGTTGGCACAGTGCGCAGCAGTTGGGGAGGTAGAAAGACCCAAAGGCAGCAATGATGGGGTCGTAGTAGAAGACAGGTGTGTAGGTGCTGGTGGCAGTTACCAGGGTTCTACCCAGGCTGGCTGGATGGCTTCAATAAAGGATGATGGGTAGCAGCAGGAATGAGGGGGTTGAGGCTGAGGCAGAATGGAGGGTTGGCAATACTGAACCTAGCCCTGGATGATGGCAGCTGAGGAAGGAAGTTGGCCCAGATCTTTATTTTTGCTCTGAAAATCTCTCTGTCCTTGCAACTAATATTCTGGTGGCTTTGTTGTTTGTTAGTTTAACTTATCTGAGCTCCATGCTTATTTCTTTATTTTTTAAAAAAATATTTCTATTTACTTGTCATTGGATATATAGAGAGAGAAATTGAGAGGGGAGAGTGAAATAGAGAAAGGGAAAGAGACAGAGAGACACCTGCATCCCTGTTACACCACTTATGAAGCTTTCCCTCTGCAGGTGGGGTCCAGGGACTTGAACCTGGGTTCTTGCGCACTGTAGTGTGTGCACTTAACCAGATGTGTCCTCGCCTGGCCCCTCCAAGTCTGTTTCTCTGATGGTTTGTTAGTGTCTGTTGTTATTTTGTTACAGTGATGGCAGTGAAGGAAAACAAGCCCCCTAGTCCACTGCCACCTGGGGCAGAGTCTCCTCTCATTGTTTTCTAAGAATGCAGCAAAGGCCTTCTATTTCTTCTATATTTCCTAAAAACTAAAAAAGGATTTAGAGGCCAAGTGGTGGCACACCTTGTTAAGCACTCACATTAAAGTGCACAAGGACCCAGGTTCAAGCCTCTGGACCCCACCTGAAGAGGGAAGGCTTCACAAGTGGTGAAGCAGGGCTGCAGGTCTCCCTCCCTCTCTCTGTCTCTCTCTTTCCTCTCAATTTTTCTCTATCCAGTAATAAATAACTAAATATATATTTTTTAAAAAAACTAAAAAAAAAGGATATCATGTTTACCTATCCTTAACCAGTAAAGTTAAAAATAATTTTGTTCAGGCTGAGCATGGATCGACCTGCCGATGCCCATGTCCAGCAGAGAAGCAATTATAGAAGCCAGACCTTCCACCTTCTGTGCCCCATAATGACCCTGGGCCCATACTCACAGAGGGACAAAGAATAGGAAAGCTTCCGATGGAGGGAATAGGATATGGAACTATAGTGGTGGAAATTGTATCCCTCTTATTTAATGGATTTGTCAATCATTTTTCAATTAATAAAAATAGTTATATATATATATAGTTTTATATATATATAAACTATATATATAGTTTATAAATATATATATACTTATATATATTTAGAGAGAGAGAGAGTGGGGGAAGAGAGAGAGAGAGAGGGGGGAAAAAAAACCACCATACCACCAAAGCTTCCTTAGTCCCGTGAGTGCTGGGCTGGGCTTGAACTTGGGTTGTGTAAAACCTTTCTTTGTTCAGAGTCTATCATTTTTTAGGCTTTTGGAATTTATTAAGGTGCATTTTTAATCTATTCCATTCTTTCATACTCCATAAAGGACACTCGCATAAGTATGCTTATGGTCAGCCTGGGACTTGAAATATGAGCCCTTCACTGAGTGTGGGTGGCTCTGGAACCTTGTCAACTCTAGTATAGCAACAGACAATACCACGAGCACTTCACCTGATCAGTAGAGAAGACTGTCATATGATCTTAAAGGACCTCAGGAGGAGGCTCAGATCAAGATACTGATTCCCTGCAGACCTAACTGCTACCTACACTCTTCTTCTCCAAGTCCTTGGCTGACTGCCTCTATACTCAGCCAAGTTCCTAAAGACAAGATCAGGGTAATGAAGCAAGGTTTTTGGGTTCCAGCTCCATGTAGACACCAGCACTAAGAATGACCATCTTTCCTTACCTATACCTTGGGGCTTGATGATTGTTACATATGCAATGTCCCCAATACAAAGAAGGATGTAAAATATGCTATTTTAATTGACTAATTCCTACTTGAATGTAATGGGTAAATATAATTTTAGTTATATCTACTAACATGTGTTGTTGAAGCAAGTACAATGTAACTTTAGTTGTAAAAGTTATGAACTGTCATTTTTCCCATTCAAAAATTTCCTATTTTTTTCACCAGAAATGAGAAAAAAAAAAAAAAAAAAAGACAGAAAAGAAAGAATGAGAATTGATGCTTTTGCTTTCTCTCTTAAGGAAGAAAAAGAAATGGCAATATCCTAAATGACAATTACATAGATACGATAAAGCTGTGAACTCTATTTTTAGTGTATTTAGTATACTTTTCTTTTTATCCCTTCTAAATTATAGGTAGCTAGAGGGGAAAGTCTGACTTAGAGAAAGAAAGTAGATATTCAGGAGTGTCATTTCATTTTAGTTAGTTGACAGACTGAATAAGTCTTTACTTTTCTAAATCGTAATGCTACAAGCCAAGTAAAGTATGCAGTCAGAGGCTTTTCAACACTGCCCAAGTTCTGACTAATTAAGTCTGTCTGACAAGGTATTCTTGCCTAGTAGATCTACTGTGTCAAGTGTTGCAATGGCTATGAACATTATAAGGAACTATTAACATGGCAGAGATAAAACAAACACATTTGCTGGCCTGGCAACTTAGCTCATTTGAGAGGGTGCTTGCTTGTCTGTGGACTTGATCCAGGTTCGAGTCCAGACTCCACTCCTCACTGCATTGTAGGAAACCTCAATAATATAGTTTCCTTTCCCTTCTCCCTTTGCCTGTCTCTTTCTCTCTGTCAGAAAAAATTGGTCTAGAACAGTGAAGTCTGACAAAAAACAAACAAACAAAAAACATATAAGACACACTTGGCAAGATAATGGAAAACATTTTAGGATATAAGAAGTATCTGCTTCATAATTTCCCATCATTTCTCAACATGTACACATGACATTACATATAGTGAGCACGAGCTATTAATATTTCTTTGAAAATGAGTATTTATCTGCTATTAGCAACTACTTTCTGCTTTACATTTCCTTTGTAGAAACATGTAACTGTATTACAAGGGAAAGCAGTGTAATGCAAAAATGAGAAGCTTTACAGATCAGCAAATTTACCAGTTACAGTGCCATGAGCAAGACACAGTAGAATTCATCTGGGTAGGGGCCAGGCGGTGCTGCACCTGGTGAAGCACACACATTACATTGTGCAATGACTAGGGTTCAAGCCCCTGGTTCCTACCTGCAGGGGAAAATCTTCACAAATAGTGAAGCAGGGCTGTAGGTGTCTGTCTCTTTCCTTATGTCTATCTCTCCCTTTCCTCTCAATTTCTCTTTGTCTCTATCCAATATATATATACATACATATATATATAAATATATTTTTGAAAGAGTCTATAAAAAATTCAACTGGGCTTATTTACATTTGAGGATAAAAACAATACATAACTGGAAATATTTCAAAGAAAAGCCTAGCCCAATATCTGGAATGTAATTTTCAAAAGTCATTTACATTATCTTCCTCCAGAATGAATAAAGTCACTTTTATTATAAAATTATTATAATAAGTGTTGTTAACACTGTTGGACCAGAAGTCAGCAATTTTAGAAAGAGTTCCTTTATTAGTGTGATTTTAGGAAAATCACTTTCCGAAGACTTTGGGGCCTTAATTTGCTTATCTGTTAAATGTGAGGGTTGAAATTCAATTCTACTCTATGATTCTGTTATTCTAAGTATCTAATGGGCTACAATTTCAGCATTTGTTATGGTAGAACATTAAGTTTACTAACACTACATAAATCACTGTAAAGGCAGATTGATTTTAATTATATAATCAATTGTTATTTTATTCACTGCGGTGAACCCATATATACGAAGAGAAATAGAAGATTCATATGTTCAACAGTCTGACCAACCCACTTTTACTGCATAAAGTCTGTCATTGTGTAGAATGCAAACGATTTGTGAATGGAATTCAGAGTTAAAAGTGTCTGGACTATAGCAAGTCTTAAAGTCTGAGCTAATTCTAAGAAATTGGACTTTTTTCCCCCCACCTGCAGGGGAGTCGCTTCACAGGTGGTGAAGTAGGTCTACAGGTGTCTATCTTTCTCTCCTCCCTCTCCATCTTCCCCTCCTCTCTCCATTTCTTTCTGTCCTATTTAACATGGACAATATCATCATCAACAACAATAACAACAACAATGAAAAAAGGGCAATGAAAGGGAAAATAAATATATATAAAAGAAAATAAAAAAAGAAATTAGACTCTTTTTTTCTTTAACCATTATCATTCTGAGGGACTGTATTTGACAGACTTTCCTCAGCAGATATTTCAGAAAGGAGACTAGACACTGCCACATCTGTGAAGTGAGCTTGTCAGCTGACTGTACCGTACCCCCAGTGCTAAACTGATGTGTACCTTGAGCTTACTTTGTTCTCATTGTGTCAACTCATACTTGACTCCAAAGAAAAGGAAAAACACAAAGTCCTCCTTTCTATAGGGTAGCAATCCTTTGTGTCAACTGGTTGACCCTTTGCTCTGTAAGGCCCTGTTGGAAATCTTTTGTCACACAATGTTGGGGACTTTTCCATGTGTTCATGTTGTTTACATTGTTGGGTGGGTCTGGCTGGAAATAATAAAATATATCTATATATCTGTATCTAGATAGAAAGATTATTTCCCCATTTCCTGACCATAAGGAGGATGATTGATAATATCCAGGGGGTCTGTTATTCAGAAAACTTACTGAATATCCTACAAGGAGGGATGCTTTGAAAGGATGAGGTAAAGAAAGCACGAAGAAAGCAGAACATATACTCAAGTAGGTATATATATTCAAGCAGAAGAATAGGATTTACTTGAATCCTACAAGGGATTTGCTGGAGGGAGGGGGGATTTCCTGTCCAGTCCTTTTATTAGCAGGGTCTTAATAGGTTGTGCAATGACTCTGGGCTCACCATTGGCCATTTTCCAGGGAAGGCGAGTGGCGAATTCTTAGACTTTCTCTCAAGATTTCTGAAGGATCTCTCTCTCTCTTTTTGTCTTCCAGGTTGACAGGATCTGTGAGCCTGACATTTCCCTCAGATGGGACAGGCAGGCTCTGTGGCTGAGTAAACACGCTGTAACCAAGTTCTTTGCTGATTTTACAGAGTTGCATTAGCTCCCCAAGGGGGGGGGGGACTGATGGTACTCAATTGTCTAGTGCTGGCCTGCCCGACAAAAGCTCTGGGGCTCCTTTTCCCTAAACCCAGGGAAACTGCAGGGGTTGGGGGGAGGGGGAGGAAGGCAGGGAGGTGGGGGGCGTGGAGAAGAGGTGGGGAGGGCTAGGGTGTCAATGTGCAGGGAGTGATGTTACTTAGTGGCTGAATGGGGAGCGCTGCTGTCCCCAAGCCGATTGGTACTTCTTCTCAGGAAGAATCGCTGAGAGGTGGGAGTGCCCGGGGAGGGAGGCAGGCGGTCCCTGCAGCTGGCGCCGGGAGGGAGCTGCCTTTCCGCCCCTTTGCCTGTTTCCAAGTCTGGGCTCTTAGGAGTGGCTCAAACTGCCGAGCGCTTCTGGAGCCTGTGAATGAACCCTCCTCCTTCTCCTTCCTCCTCCTTCTCCTCCTCCTCCTCCTCCTCCTCGCCTCCTCCTCGGTGCTGACGGTACAGTGATATAATGATGATGGGTGTCACAACCCGTATTTGAACTTGCAGACGAGCTACCCCCAGCCTTTCGAGGGGGAAGAACTCCAGCAAGGAGGGCGCACCAGCCCGTGAACATTAGGTGCTGTGGACAGGCGCTGGGACCGGGATCAGCGACCAGCCCCGCATCCTGCCACCTTCTCCAGCAGCGTCCCGCACTCTCGGCTTCTCTCCCCCGCCCCTCCTCCCCAGGCCACCACGCTTCCTATGTGACCCGCCCTGGCCAACGCCGAGCCCATTCGCGCAGCGCTGCGGTGAAAAAAATTCTCCCTTAAACAGCAATAAGCCGCCTTTCAAGGTAATCCCGTTTCTTTTGTTCACCCTTAAAACAAACTTATTAGGGGAAGAAAAAACAAAACAAAACAAAACGAACTCAGGTAGAAGATGTGCATTACAATTGCTAGAAGGTCTTAACTAAGGAGGAAGGCTAGTTATAAGAAGAGAGAGAGAGAGAGAGAGAGAGAGAGAAATATGTATGCACTGGCGAGGGGGGGTAAAATGCAGGTAACTTTGGAGAAATACAGAGACCGTGGTGATGAAAAAGATGCAGACAAAAGAAACCGGGAGTGGGGCGAGGATAGAAGTACAAACGGAATTGATGTGGGGGGGGGGGTGGATTGTAGAGAATCTCTAAAAGAAAGAAAAGTACTGGCGTCTTGAGCTTGTTGAGGAGGGACGGACCCCTGGCATCTTGATATTATTATTATTGTTGTTGCTGCTATTGTAGTTAACCTGCTGGAGGCAAAAGTTTGAATGGGGACTCTGGAGACTTGCTCACATGCCCGTCCCAGAAGACGCCTAGGTGCCGGCCACCTGGTTCCCGGCCCCTGGTGTGTGGTCAGCGCTGGGCGTTCCTGGAAAGCTGCTTTCGACAGCTCCAGGATTGGGTGACCCAGCGTCCCTGCAGCTCGGGACCTGCGCTCAGTGGGGACAGGACCCCACTCAGTCCGCATGCAGTGTGGGAAGAAGAACAGCTGGGTCTGGGAGCAGGGTGCCCAGTCTCTAGGGTACCGGCTCTTTTGTCCTGGATGCGCTGCGCACGAGCAGGTCCCCACCGAGCCAGGGATGGGGGTGGGGCTGAGCAGCGCCCCGGAGGTCTGGGAGGCTCCTGGGCGGGAAAAGCTTGTCCTGAACCTCGCAGGGATGGACAAGAACCTTTCCTTCCTCTGAAGGGTGAGATGCAGGTTTTTTTTCTCCCCCTTTCATTGCTCGGGTCTCACGGAGCAAAACAGAGCTCAGAGCACCCGGCAGACAAAAGGTCGTGCAGGAACCCGAATCTGGGGTCTCTTAGGACCAGACCTGTCGCCCCGGCTTCAGCAGCCCGGTTCCTTCCATCTCTCCACCCCACTCCCATCTCTCGGCCCTAGTTGAGCAACTTTACTGGCGGTTGGAGAGGCTGCGGGGAGAGGTTGCGCGGGAACCCCGGGGGACACCCTCGGCTGGAGAGTCTCTCCCACCCCCATACACACACCCCGCCTTGCGGGGGCGGGGGCGCTGGGACAGAGAGACATCCCTGGGGCGTGTGGCCTGGTGGTGGAGGGCGGCATCTGGGTTGTCCTAGCTCGCTCTCCGTGTCACTGGGCGTGGAGAGGTCAGTGTGTGAGGCAGCGGACTTGAAGATAAGTCATTGCACCAACTGTTTCCTCTGGGGTCCAGCTGCGCCCCGGACACGTCCCGCAAGTCCCCGGGTGTTGCTGCTGCTGGAACCCTCCCGCCGCGCACCCAGGCAGAAAGACGTCCCACGTTCCTCAGCTTTGTCTCCCTCTCCTTTCCATATTCTCTGCCTCCCTTCCCCTCTTCCCAGACTGCTCCATCTCTCTCCTGCGACGTCCCCTCCCCCACGGCTGACAAATGAATGACTGACTAGTGTGAAATCCTTGCCGCCCCAGTGCGCCGAGACGGGCGGGGAGGGAGGAGGGGTGTGTTTGGGGGAGGGGGTAGTTGGGTGGGAGGCGGTGCTCTCCTCTGGATCCGCCACCCCCCCTCCACCCCCCAACCCCTCAATTGCAATCTTCGGGATTACAGAAAAACCGATGTCTAGGAATAAGGAGTTTTGTGGAGAATGTGGGCGCCCTCTGATGGAGAAATAACAGCACAACCGAATCAAATGACTCTTGGAACAAGAGAAGCTGCTTCCACTGGGATCCCAAAGTCAGTTTTCTATGCAGAATCTGTGGAGTATATAAGGGGTTAATAAAGCTTTTTTTTTTGGGGGGGTGGGTTGGGGTGGGGAGAGAAGTGCAGATCTGCCTTGTTCTAGGCTTAGTGATGTGGGTGGGCAAACACTTAGGGCTAGGATCGAATCCAGCCTTGATGAGAGCTCGCTGCTCTACTGTGGATATTGTTTTAAAAGATAACAGGGAACGCCTGCCTTTTGCAAAAATTTTACTGAACCCCCAGTGACCACTTGAAATCAATGCTAGAGCTCCTCCCCAGAGCACTGCAGAAAGGACTCCCAGTTGAAAACGTGTTCAGAGCAACCGCGTTTTCTCCTTCTTAATCTCAAATGTAAACCCCTCCCCTTCTCCCTCGACTTCAAGACGCACGTCTAACGTGGACATTTAGGAGAAGGTGGGCGCCCGGAGGATAAAGAAGGGAAAGATTTATGGGAACATGGGACTTGGAGGATAAAAGTACAGAGAGATGGGATAAATGTAAACAGCCCGGAGGAGACAGCCCAAGGAAGTTCATTTCAAAGTTTGGAGTGAATTAAAGTGTCTATTAGGGGAAAAGGAAAAAAAAAAAACCCAAACACTGCAGAAGCGCCTTGGCCAGATGCAAGGATGTGGTGGGGACTAGTCAGCCACCTGGAGGGTGCAGGGTATGTCCTCTACCCACTCGGTATGCCGGAGTGAGGGGTTGTGGATGGGGTTCAGCAGCGGCCGCCACGTGGGCTGCGCCCCCAGCTCCAGCCAGAGACTGGCGTGACTTGCTGGGCTCCAGGACAGCTGTGCGCAGCGCCCAGGTCCGCCCCGCCCACACCCGCCTGGCTCCTCGGAGCCCCGCCCACAGCCCGATGGGGGCGGAGCCTCTCCTGGAACCCAAATGAAGGCGGGCAGGTGTGTGTGTGGTGTGTGTGTGTGTGTGTGTGTGTGTGTGTGTGTGTGTGTGTGTGTGTGTGTGTGTGTGTGTGTGTGTGTGTGTGTGTGTGTGTGTGTGTGTGTGTGTGTGTGTGTGTGTGTGTGTGTGTGTGTGTGTGTGTGTGTGTGTGTTTCTATCCAGAAAGCACTAGACACTTATTAAGGGGGCTATTTAAGATTTATTTGTTGTTGATGTTGTTGCTTCTTGGGATTGTAGGCGCAGAGTAGGGGCTTTGCCTAGTAGAGGAGAGGAAAAGTAAAGATTGACTCCCGTTTTCTTCATCATCATCATCATCATCATCTTCTTCTTCTTCTCCTCCCCTCCTCCTTCTTTTCCTCCTCCTTTTTCTTCCCCTTCTTCTCCCTCTCCTCCCTCCTCTTCCTTCTTTTTTCTCTTTATTTTTTAAAAATATTTATTTATTTTCCCTTTTGTTGCCCTTGTTGGTTTTCATTGTTGTTGTGGTTATTGTTGTTGATGTCGTCGTTGTTGGATAGGACAGAGAAAATGGAGAGAGATGGGGAAGACAGAGAAGGGGAAAGAAAGACAGACACCTGTAGACCTGCTTCACCGCCTGTGAAGCGACTCCCCTGCAGGTGGGGAGCTGGGGCTCGAACCTGGATCCTTATGCAGGTCCTTGTGCTTTGTGCCACCTGCGCTTAACCTTCTGCGCTACCACCCGACTCCCCTCCTCTTCCTTCTTTTCCACCACCTCCTCTTCTTTCTCCTCTTCTCCTTCTCCTCTTCCTCTTCTTCTTCCTCTTCTCTTCTTTCTCCTCTTCCTCCACCTCTTCCTCTTCTCTTCTTTCTCCTCCTCTCCTCTTCCTCCTCCACCTCTTCTTTCTCCTCTTCCTCTTTCTCTTTCTCCATCTCTTCCTCCCCTTCCTCCTCCCTCTCTTCTTCCACCGTCTCTTTTTCTTCCTCCTCTTCTTCCACCTCCTCTTTTTCCTCCCCCTTTTCTCCTCTTTCTTCTCCCCCTCCTTCTCCCCCCTCCTCGCCCCCTTCTCCTCCCTCTCTACCTCCTCTTCCTTTTCTTTGTCTCCTCCTCCTCTTCCTCTTTCTCCTCCTCCCTTCTCCTCCTCTTCCTCTTCTTTCTTCAACAGAAAGAAGAGACAGAAGTTTATTCTTTAGTTAATTACAGGACAATCAAGTTCCAGATTGCCCTAAAGAATTTGTCTAGGGAAGCAAAAGGCTGCCATTAAGCAGGACTGATAGAATTCTCTGAGTGCAAATATTAAGCTACTGTAGCTGGAACTACTGAGAGTTCAGGAGTCTTCACACAGTGGAGTCCACAGCGGGAACTCAACACTTAAGTATGAAATAACTGAGCAAATAAAGTTAGAGGACCCAAGCAGACTGGACTCCACACTTGGAGCTGCGTTTTTAAATTCTCTCACTTGCTCACTTTACTACTAATCTCATCAACCTCAACTTCTGTTATCTAATCATTTCACTTTCCCTTTCTCTATGACCCTTTTGAACTAGGGTTAAATTATTTTAAGTGTTGGCTGGGAGTTGTGTCAAGCCCATCATGAAAATATTAGTTATTCTAAAACAGAATGTAGTAAGTTTAATATGAAAACAGGAAGACACCAATGGGGGTTGCTACTGCTTCTCTGAGATAGTATCAGTTCTCTGTGTGTGGAAAATACCACTTGGCAAGAGTATACCAGTCAGAAGACCTTTGAGAAATATATCTAGTGCTGAGCTCCAAGTAAAGAAAGGGATATTTAACAATTGTATATACTTGCCCCAGCCAGTGCTACAAGGTGTTTCAATGGATTTCAAAGTGATTAGACAATTACTTCCTCCAAAAGGAAGGTCTATGGTCCTTCATATTTTATTGGGTGGTGAGAAGAAGGATGACATTCACTTAAGATTTATGGAAGAGTTCAGTTTTTTCTCAACCGATAAAAAAAGCCATTCCTAAATTACATTTCCTTTTTAAAAAATATTATTTATTAATTATTGAATAGAGACAGAGAGAAATTGGAGATAGAGATAGTGAGGGAGAGAGATAGAGAGACACTTGCATCTCTGTTTCACTGCTCAGGAAGCGTCCCCTCTGCAGGTGAGGACCAGGGGCTTGAACCTGGGTGTTTGCACACTGTAATGTGAGTGCTTAACAAGGCGTGCCACCACCTGGCTCCTCTAAATTACATTTTCTGTTTTCAGAAATAAAGTTTGTAAAGAACGTATGTTTGCAGCTGTAGTGTCTTTTCTTTGCCTGGGTTTATAACCAGGGAGGAAATGCCTGTGATATATTCCATGATACCTTTTATCTGCACACTTGTGAGCTCTGTTTGAAAAGGATCTAAAAAGCTAACTCAATGGTGAATATGATTAACGTTAAGGATATAATCATTGTTCGATTTTCCTCATGTTATTATGTTTAAGTACTTTGTGGTTAATGATCGGTCTCTCACTGAGCATTAGAGTACAAAGATCAACCACTGCTATCTCCAGAAGCCCTATCTAAGGTCTCTTTTTCGAGTAGGGTTTAAACGTTTTTGTTGACATTTTTTTCATGGACAAACATCACTAGACACTCTGTTTAAAATAGGGTCTAGGGCTGTGATTGAGCAGATCTTCTCAAGGCACTTGGCTCTTTTGAAGAAAAGGATGAATGAGTGCAGTAATCTGTTTTACCACCCACCTAGAAAAATCAGTTGGGACTGACAAACACTCATTGTTGGGGGTTACTGACTCTGGTCTGAGAAAACCTGCTGGTTGTTGCACAGCTTTGTGTTTTACCAGAAAACAGCGGGCTCATATGCTCTGCTTTAGATTCAGAAAAAAGAGGAAGTGGAGATAAATAACCAGGCCAAGATCTACTTTAGTGAATTTTTGTTGGTTTCCTCTGATTGCCTAGACACAGCCAACTAAACACAATATATTATATACATAATATAGTCTATGGATGCATCTCTCCAGGCTTTTGAAAACACAGTTACATTTTTATTACTGAAGGAGTAGCCATGTTTTAGTCATCAGTAGAAAGTATCTTTAATCTTTCAGTTATCTTTCCTCAAACTCCTCCTCATATTATCTATAAAAAGGTATAAATGCAGGTCTCTGTTTAAGTTTACCTTGTTTCTGTATCTATGTACATTCAATCTTTTAATTTTTTTTCTTTTATTTGATTTTATTTTGCCTCCAGGGTTATCACTGGGGCTGGTTTGTTGGCACTACGAATCCACTGATCCTGGCAGCCAATTTTTCCCCATTTTATTGGGCAGGACAGAGAGATTGTGAAAGAAGAAGGGTAGAGAAAGTAGGGGAAAGGAAGAAAGACACCTTTAGACCTGCTTCATTGCTTGTGAAGTGTCCCCTCTGTGGGTGGGGAGCAGGGGTTCGAACCCAGATCTTTGGACAGGTCCTTGTACTTAGTTCTATGTGTGCTTAACTGGGTGCACCACCACCTGGCTCCCTTTTTATTCTAATATTTTAAAGAGATATTGCATCTCTAGAAGTAAAATCACATAATTCTGTAGGTAATAATAAAGGCAAATGAGTGATAATCTTGTATTACAAAATAGTTACTATTCCTTATGTAGTGAAATAATCCATAGATGTAGAGTCAGAAAGCTTGACTTTTGCTTATCAACTAAAAAAAGTTTAAGACTGACTTTTAAACCTTTAATGTTGAAATATAATAAAAAAGCTGAATACCTTGTAGAAGGGTTTTGGCAAATGGAATGATGCAAATAAGAGAAATTAAAATATTATGTTCATGGAACTTATACGGAGTGAGCTTTGTATTTTAATAATAACATTATTACCCAAACCATATTTCCAATCACATCCATAAAGTTAATGGGAGAGGGGCATCTTGTTTTAAAACTTGTCTAGTTTCACTGAACACTGAGTTAGAAAAGAGTTTACAGTGGACATGCAAATTCAGTGGAAAGAATTACTGTCTAGACTCCTTGAGGACAATTGATCGTTCTGCTTGAAATTCAAGCCCAAGTCAACCTCATTTCATTGTCTTTTTTTTTTTTTTTGTGATTCTGGGGCTGAATACATGTGGGGTTTCATGACTCCTAAGCTCCTTTTTCTTCTCTTGATAGACAAACAAAGAGAATGAGAGACACCACAGAACCTGACTTTCTCCATGTACTCCAAGTACCATGAAGTGCTTGGTACTTCCTGTGGTGCTAGGGTTCAAACCTATCTGGAGAATTGTCTTTCTGGTCTCTGTAATATCATTTCAAATATAAACTTAAGATAGAGAGAAATAAACTTCAAAGGGGGCCAGGTGGTGGTGCAGCTGGTTAATTGTTCACATTACAGTGTTCAAGGACCTGGGTTCAAGACCCTGGTCCCCACCTGCAGGGGGAAAGCCTCATGAATGGTGAAGCAGGGCTGCAGGTGGCTCTCTGTTTTTCTCCCTATTTCCCACGCTCCTTTCAATTTCTCTCTGTTCCTATCCAATAATAAAAAAATATTTTCAAGAAGAAATAAATATTTTAATATATATTTTATTCCCTTTTGTTGCCCTTGTTTTTTTGTTATAGTTAATATTGTTGTCGACACTGTTGGATAGGACATAGATAAATGGAGAGAAGAGGGTAAGACAGAGAGGGGGAGAGAAAGACACCTGCAGACCTGCTTCACTGCCTGTGAAGTGACTTCCTTGCAGGTGGGGAGCCGGGGCTCGAACTGGGATCCTTACGCAGGTCCTTGCGCCACCTGCACTTAGCCTGCTGCACTACTGCCTGACTCCCAAAAAGAAATAAAATTAAGATAGATCAACCATAAAATTTAAGGAATACTATTTAAATATGACTTGAGGGAATTATGAGATTTATTAAATAATAAGAAGGGATTAGAGAAGCCTATTTTCAGCAAAACATAACACCTAGAAATGACAGATCAATTTAACTAAATAGAAGTTAGATTATTTACACAAAACAAATCACACATCTGGAAAATAGCTGCATATGAGAGATAAAGAATAATTTTTTTGATGTACTGGCAAATTTTTTTCCAAATAAATAAAAGTACACAATTGCAAAATAAACATGGGTAGGTGTTAAGTACAGGTAGATATATAGAGAAAGACAAACATTTCTTAACCCTATGGAAAATTATACAACCTCAGTTATAACCAAATAGCAATTAAAAGCAATCGTGATGTACTACACACTTAAAAAGTTATGTAGAGTGTGAAAGTTAGCAAAGTTTGATGAGAATTGTACTTAACCGGGTTCGGGAAGGGCTGGATCTTGTAGGTACTGTTGTAAGAATGTTAATAGGTTAATATTCTTCACAAAAATGTTTAGTAACAACAATCGGATTTTTAAAAATCAGGGTCCAGGTGATCACGCACCTGGCTAAGTGCACACATTACAGCGCACAAGGACCCAAGTTCAAGCCCCTGGTTCCCACCTGCAGGGGGGAAAGCTTCACGAGTGGTGAAGCAGGGCTGCAGGTGTCTCTCTGTCTCTCTCCCTTTCTACTTCCTCCTGCCCCTCTCAATTTATCTCTGTCTTTGTCCAACAATAAATCAATAAAATAAATTTTAAAAAGGAAAAAAATATTCACATAGACCTTTTGGCTCAGGTATTCCTCTTCTGGATGTTGCCATGTAGAAATGCAGCTCTCACTGATGACAAGAAGATGTGGATGTCCTTTGCAAAAGTGTGTCTGATACCACCAATTGAAAGACATGTTAGATTTATCCACTTATTTATTTTATTTTATAAAGAGACCTTCAGTTTTTAAATTTTTTTTATATTTACATATTTTCCCTTTTGTTGCCCTTGTTGTTTTTCATTGTTATTGTAGTTATTATTGTTGTTATTGACGTCGTTGTTGTTGGATAGGACAGAGAGAAATGGAGAGAGGAGGGAAGACAGAGAGGGGGAGAGAAGGATAGACACCTGCAGACCTGCTTCACCACTTGTGAAGCGACTCCCCTGCAGGTGGGGAGGCGGGTGCTCGAACTGGCATCCTCACGCTGTCCTTATGCTTTGCGCCACGTGTACTTAACCCGCTGCGTTACCTCCCTACTCCCGAGACCTTCAGTTTTTTAAAAATATTTTTAAATTTATTATTGCATAGAGACAGAGAGAAATTGAGAGGGGAGGGAGAGACAGAGTGGGAGAGAGACAGAGAGATACCTGCAGCCCTGCTTCACCCCTTGTGAAACTACCCCCTTGCAGGTGGGGACCAAGGCTTTGAACCTGGGTCCTTGTGCACTGTACTGTGTGTGCTTAACCAGGTGCGCCACTGCCTGGCTCCCTTATTTATGTTATTATTACCGCCAGAGTTGTCTCTGGAGCTTGGTGCCAGCACTATGAATTCACTGCTCCTGGTCACCAGTTTTTCCTTTTCTTTCTCCTTCCCTCCCTCTCTCCCTCCCTTCCTTCCATCTATCCTTCTTGCCTTCCTTTTTATTTTTCATTTGTTAGGACGGACAGAAATTGAAAAGGAGGAGAGACAGAGAGGGGAAGAGAAAGAGAGACACCTGCAGATCTGCTTTACCACTCAGGAAGCTTCTCCCCTGCAGATGGTGAGTGAAGGCTCGATCCTGGGTCCCTGAGCATGGTAGCTTGTGTGCTCCACTGACTGCTCACTGTCAGCCTTCTAAATGTCCTTTAAACACTCAGGATAAAAGCTTGTGAAGTAAAAGATGCTACACTGATATAGTGAGAGACTATATAAACTGTCAAAAATAATAGAAAAAGCTGGATTGCTAATATATGCTGTGTTCTACAGGACCGGTTACAGATGAAGTGAAAGAAATAATATACCAAATAATGTTCATTTTAGGCATCTAATTATGAAAATGATGGTATTAATTGAGTCAACCGATATTTACTGACTGTCCTGGGCATTGCAGAGACAGCAGGAAGCAAAACACCACAGCTAGTCCTTCAGTCTGTCAAAATAGCTCACTTAGATGGTGCAACTGCTCTGCAGTGCATGAAATTTAGGAACTAACCTGACCCCCCCAACTCCCCACAGCACATAGTGGGAAACTATAGTGCTATGGGATCTGTGCCCCCCACCCCCGCTCCCCTCTTCCCAACCTACCACCTTTCTCTTTCTCTCTTTTTCTATGTGAGAAACTTAACTCAGAGTAGTGAAGCCCCAGCCACTTCCTCACTTAACCCTTAGACTCTGCAGCATATCTTATGGAGAGGAATCCTGTTGACCTTGTCTCTTGTGTCTCCCAGACAATTAAACAGCCTCTGTTAGCTGTGCCTTGATTGTTGACTGATTGTCCCCCTCTTCTCTTTGACTTTACAGGAGCTGGGGCTAAATATAGGCACATTTCTTCCTGGGCAGTAGACTTGTTATCACTGAAAGATTATGCTTACCAGATAGACATGGGAAGAGTAGGAGAGTTGAAATGGGGGGTTGGCATGGTACAAAAACAGATAAAGAGATTTTTAGAAAAATTCTCACATATTAACAATAAATATAAATAAAAGGAAGAGAGTATGGTTTAATAGCCAAGGACAGGGTCATAGCCATAGCCTTAATGAAGTAAAGTAAATGGAATGAATGATTATGGACAGAAAAAGGTGATGTAAACTTAGTTGTGGCCATTCTTTTAAATCTCAGGTTATAGATTCACATGCCTACAAGGAACAGAGTTCCATGTAGAATGGACAGGGGACCAATGGGGTCAGTGATGGATGTGCACACTCAGAATCATGGGAAGAGGCTACTGTTTGTTTAGTGTTGACGATTGATCAGCCGGAATGTGAACCTAGATTTTATATGACTTTTCTTTATTTCTTTTTATCCCTTTGTTGCCCTTGTTGTTTCATTGCTGTGGTTATTATTGTTATTGCTGTCATTGTTGTTGGATAGAACAGAGAGAAATGGAGAGAGGAGGGGAAGACAGAGAGGCGGAGAGAAAGACACCTGCAGACCTGCTTCACCGCCTGTGAAGCCACCCTCCTGCAGGTGGGGGAGCGGGGGCTTGAACCAGGATCCTTATACCAGTCCTTGAGCTTTGCACTACATGCGCTTAACCCACTGCACTACTTACTGCCTGACCCCTTATAAGACTTTTCTTAAAGAACTCAAGAGATCTTAAATTCAGTGTGACCAGCTCAATTTTCAAATAGTGATATATTTTCAATATTTACAAAGTTCCTGGTCTCTCCCTTTTGTTATTTTTTTTAAACACTGATTTGATTTGCTAGGAGACGGAGAATTTGAGAAGGGGAGGGGAGATAGGATGAATGGAAAACACTTAAAATGCTTCTTCACTGCTCATGAAGCTCCCTCCCTTGTATTTTTAATGTACCTACTCCCTTGCCTAGCTTTGTCTTAGGGTAATCTTCAGTATACATAACGAGTATACTAGCTATACAGGTGAAGGAACATTTTCCTACTTCCCTTTTAAAAATATGCTTTTATAAGGATATGAAGAATTGTCCAAAAGAGCAAGATTTTAATGATCTGTCTTAGATATAAAATTAGGTTACAGAAAAAAGAAAAAAAGAAAAGAAAAAGAAAATTAGGTTGCAGAAAACAAATTAGTTGTTTGGGAACCACAGTTTTTGCTGTGGTCTTGTTATGAGATCTGGATTCTAGATATTGACAAGCATCAGGGTGCAACAAGTCATTAAAATATTCAAGTTGATGGGGGCTGGGTGGTGGCACACTGGGGTAAGCACACATAGTACAAAGCTCAGAGGACACTCTCAAGTATCCTGGTTCAAGTCCCTGCCTCCCCACCTGCAGGGGGTCGCTTCAAGCAGGTCTCCAGGTGTCTATTTTTCTCTCTCCCTATCTTCCTTATCCCTCTCAATTTCTCTCTGTCCAATCCAAAAAAATCGAAAAAATGTCCATAGGACCAGTGGATTTGTAGTGCAGACACAGAGATAACCCTGGAGGCATATATATGCCTTTAAAATAATTGAGAGTAGGGATGGCAAGATAGCTCACTGTCTGTGTTATCTTCAAAAAAAAGAAGATCAATAGTGTGGTTGCTTCTAAGTCTAATGCTTAGGAGCTTGAAGTTTTTCCTTCTGATTCTCATTCATAAACAAGGATGTTCTTCCTCTCTCTCTCTCTCTCTCTCTCTCTCTCTCTCTCAGAATCGCTATAGCACTGGCACTGAAGTTTCCTCCAATGTGATGGTGACCAGGCTCAAACCTGGGTCACGCACTTGGCAAAAGAGGCCCACTCATACATGTAGGACATCACAAGAGTTTTAGGAGAAATATCCTGCATGTCAATGTCTAGTCAAGAAAAGCAACCATTTGTGTGGTTCGGGAGGTGGTGTAGTGGATAAAGCGCTGGACTCTCAAGCATGAGGTCTTGAGTTCAATCCTCGGCAGCACATGAACCAGAGTGATGTCTGGTTCTTTCTCTCTCTCCTCCTAACCTTCTCACTAATAAATAAATAAAATCTTAAAAAAAAAAGCAACTATTTTTGTTTGTTTTCCTTTGAAAATAAATACACTTTTCCTCAGAAACACAGAAGATCTGACAATATATTTTGTTCAAACTTACTGCATACATTCATTTCAAAACTAGTCATTGGCAATAAGAATAGGACAGGGGAAGATGACTTAGAATAATTGGGTTTATCTCCTTGGGCTGGTGTCTGTTCTGGTTTCTGTAAAGTGTGTGGTGTGAAGGAAGATACTAAAATCAATTTTGTAAGAAAGAGAAACGAGGGTATTGCATCAAAGTCAAATACTCTGGGGTGGCGGTGAGGGTCAGGGGGAGAGCACAGGTCCTGGAAAAGGATAACAGAGGACCTAGTGGGGGTTGTATTGTTATGTGGAAAACTGTGAAATGTCATGCACGTACAAACTATTGTATTTACTGTCGACTGTAAAACATTAATCCCCCAATAAAGAAATGTGAAAAAAAAAAAAGAAAAGAGGAGGTTCTCCCGGGGAGTTGCCCAACAACGACTGTTCTATCAATAGAACAGCATTTATTGTAGCTGAGAAGGGGGCACCTATGGACATCAAATAACCTTCAGTTTTTCTGAGGTTGGCTCTTTCATTTCTAGATGGTCCCCAACAGTGGTGCTTATCCTCCTCTTAGTTGTAGCTTTGTAGAAATTTAAGACAGAAGGGAGCATATACCAGACCTATATTGTTACACGTCTTTTCTCAAATCTAAGTTGATGACACAGCCACTAGAGAGGTAGTACCAGCTAGTGGTACTTTCCTTTCTTTTTATACTTTTACCATTCAGATTTTAGAATTGTTTTAATTATTTTAAAACTCAGGCACTGTCCCTCCCCCCTCCATAATCAAAAGTTCCTTATAATACAATTTGTTGTTTTTCAGTCTCCTGGGAACTAAATTGAGTCTATACTTTAAAAAGTTTTTATACTCTTGTTACCAAGTAACAACAGCAATAGCTCCCCCCCCCCCCCCCCGACATTTGGTTTGGGTCACTTTCAATCTTTTTCTATTGCTTTCCCACCTCCTCTTGCTCTAAGCATGACAAGCTTCCTGTTTATAAAAAGCCTCTGTGGTCACTCTTCTTCTTTTTGTGCCAGGGCTTCCTATACTAACTACTTGAGCTTCTATCTCTGTTGTCTTTATAGCTTCACCAGTTCTGATTGCCTCACACATCTGCCTTGTTCTATTTCCCCAAATTGGGTTTTGAAATTATTTTTGCAACTACTGCATTGGGTGAGATTCAAACCAACAATTAAAGTGTCAGAAGAACTCCTTTTGCATGTTGCCTCCTGTTTTGACCATCCAGGAGCTACTGCTTATTGTAAGCTCCTGGATGTCCTGCATAAGCAATGCGACTTATGACCAGTTGCAAACCTGAATACTTACTATCTGCTGTGTATTTTCCTTCATTTCTAGGACAAGATGTTGTTAAATATAAAAGGCATCGCATGGATATGTTCTACCTTAATAGCAATCCATGCACTACATAAAGGTGAGTATGGTTACAATTTATTCAGTGTCAATTTAGGTTAAAAATTTAAGTACTGAGGCATGGAGTAGCAATTTAGTAGTAAACGCTTATAGCTCACAACAGTTGTCTTCAGGAAACAAGTGCATTTTAAATTACTTTCCAAACTATGCAAAGCCACTCACATTTTTACACAGTGAGTTTACTTAATCTGGCTTCTCTAATGAGTCAGGTAACTTTGTTTTCTCATTTGGCACCTGAGGACACTGAAGTACCAAGAAGTTTGGAGATATAGTGAGGCAGAGCCATAGGGGAAGAACACAATTTACAGATGGAGCGTGGAGGAGATCCCAGGCAATATGCTTCTACAATCCATGGTCTTAACCACTAAGTTATGCTTTCCTTCAAGAATCAAGTCATTTGTAAATGTGTGATTACTACAAAGAGATATTATTAGTTTGAGGCTAATTTCACAAGAATTTTATTTTTTCATGAGGTACAAAATTTGAAAACATAAGACCCCCCAAAAACAGGCTTGCCAAGTTCACAGTAGGATATATCAAGGTAACTTTTGACTCAATAGAAGTACTTTTGGGAGTCAGGTGAAAGTGCAGCGGGTTAAATACAGGTGGCACAAAGCAAAAGGACCTGTGTAAGGATCCCTGTTCGAGCCCCCGGCTCCCCACCTGCAGGGGAGTTGCTTCACAAGTGGTGAAGCAGGTCTGCAGGTGTCTATCTCTCCCCCTCTCTGTCTTCCCCTCCTCTCTCCATTTCTCTATGCCCTATCCAACGACAATGGCATCAATAATAATAATAACTACAACAATAAAACAACAAAGGCAAGAAAAGGGAATAAATAAATAAATATTTTTTAAAAAGAAGCACTTTTATAAAAAAGCAAAAGAAAAAAGAGAAAAAAAGAAAAAAAAAGAAACACTTTTATCTTAAGGTTTTCTCTGATTATTCCTAGACACTCAAAAGGTTAAGATTAATGAATGATTTTTTTTTCTGCTGGCTATTGGCTTTGACATATGAAGAACCATTTAGTTTACTAATATCTACTATGCTGATGGTCTAGCCTAGACTTACTTATATGGATATTATTTTATTATTTGTAAACAGAATCATGCACTGTTATGAGTAAATGAGCAACTGAGTAAATGAACAATAAATTCCTTTATTCTCAATTTAACATTTCACTGGCTAATTCCATCTCTCTCAGTGTGTGTATTTTGTCAAATTGTGTAGAAGGAATTTACATTATCCTTGCTCTACAATTTACAGAGAACAAAGGTAATTGGTCAGTAGTCAGACATTTCTCTTTTATTGTACTAATTTAAACCACTGTCTATTGATGGGAGCCGTGAACTTTCTGTTAGTATTCACTTTTACTATAGCACTGTTAGGGTATTACAGGTAGCAAGTCTCTTTTTAAAAAATTTCTTCTTATTATCTTTATTTATTTATTGGATAGAGACAGAGAGAAATTGAGAGGGGAGGGGGATATAGAGAGGGAAAGAGAGAGACACCTGCATCCCTGCTTCACTACTCATGAAGCTTTCCCCCTGCAGGTGGGGACTAGGGGCTTGAATCTGAGTCCTTGTGCGCTGTAACATGTGCGCTCAACCAGGTGGGTCAACGACCCATTCCCCCCACCTTTTAAGCATAGTTTATAAACATTATTCTCTTACTACTAGATTTTGTTCTTAAAATATTTATATTTAGTGATTTTAGTTCTTCAGACCTAGTATATTAAGACTCATGATTTAATACACAAAAGTCTTAGCCACACAGTTTTTTGTTAATCCTGTTGTTAGGACTGGATTCTACATGACTGTATATTTATATACTGTTGATGCTTTTAATATCTGTATCTATAAACATACAGAATAGTAAGAAATCCTTGGGAAAAAAATTTCTTTTGAAAGCATAGTTGCTCAGCAGTGTTCTAACTTTCAGAAACCTGCTAGTTGGTTATATTGGATTGAATCTTCTATTTGCCCCATCCTGTGAAATGTGTGAAAAGGACTTTAATTTAGGAATAAATATTAAGGACTCCACTTATTACTGAAGAACCCTTCAGTATTAATTTTATTTAGCAGCGATTTTTGAAATTTTTATTATTTTAAAATATATTTTTTATGTATTTATTATTGGATAGAGACAGAGAGAAATTGAAAGGGAAGGGGGAGATAGAGAGGAAAAGAGACAGAGAGACACAGCCTTATTCACTACTTGTGAAGCTTCAGCCCTGCAGGTGGGGACCAGGAGCTGGAACCTGGGTCCTTGAGCACTGTGACGTGTACACTTACGCAGGTATCTCACTACCTGGCCTCTTTAGCAGTGATTTTTGAAACATAAAAGCCATAAGTAAAACATACACTTAAAATAATGCAAAAACAATTGCTTGTCTAAAGGCTTTTGTTGGTGAAAAAACATTATTTACATGTATAGAAATATATGTATTGGACTTATGTGCATTTATTGGTTATTGTCAAATTGTGAACTCCTAAAAAAATTAAATAGATAAATTTAAAAGTTATTAAAGACCTCAAAGTCTTTAGGCTCATAATTTATACCACAGTTAATTAATGTTGATGATAAAACTTGTTTACTTTCCATTTAAAAAGACACATTTTCCCAATGGTCCAGCCAGTTATGTAAATAATTCCCTGGGAAAGAATATGATCTTTCCTAGATCATAAGATGAATATAAATTAGGAGATTTTTTTTTTTAGATCATAAAATTCTAATACTTTCCTTTCTCAGGACTCCCCCTAGTCGTAGAAAAAAAGAAAAAGAGATAAAGAGAAAAATCATTTATTTGTTTCCCATGATTTCCCTAGCAGGGTTCAAATTAAAGAACCATGTAGAAATTTCTTTCCATGAATCCCATATAGACTTTACAGATGTATTAAGAAGATCATGCTATTTTTAATAGGTTTCGATTCAGAGGGCAATTTGGAAAAACAGGATGAGTTAGAAATAAGGTGAGGAGTTGAGTGTCAATTAGTGATGGATTGAACCGGTTTCACTTTAAGGTTAACTTGATGTTAAAAGAATTTACTTTGTAAGCCAAGAAGGTCATGAAAAGTGGAATCATTCCTGTGGAATCACTCCTTTGCTATTATACTCCAAAATGGGAACAATCTTAAAAACATTTAAAATATGATCTAAATGCATGCTTTATTTTATTTTTGTTTAATGTTGTTACATGCTTAAATTCTGTTTTGGACTATATATATATATACACACACACATATATATATATATATTAGTAAAATGATAAACACATGCCAATAACTATTATAAATTTGGAACAGATTAATAAATTATCTCAGATATAGCACTGTATTTATTTTTAATTTGTTAGCATCATATGTAACATTTTATAGGTCAATGTTTTTGAGGTTCATATTTAATATTTAGTAACAGAATTTTTCCTTAAAAAACACAGTCTCTCTATATTATTTCCCTACAAATTTTAAAATGACTAATCTTCATCTGAGTCTCCAAGGCTACACTGACAGCTTTTCCATTTCTGATTAATGTTCCTATTAAGATACTCCCTTTGATTACTGACATGCTGTTTTGTTAATTCAGAATTATTTTTTGGCTCTAGCTAGAGGCAACTTTTACTTTGTTTATGCACATGGGAGCTGCCTGAGTATGAGGATACATTCCTTTTTATTTATTGGTTATTATTATTAGTATTATTGCTTCTGGGGTTATTACAGGGGCTCTCAGTGCCTGCACTACTCCTGGTGGCCACTTTTATCCCTATTTTGTTATTGTTGTTATAACTGTTGTTGTTGGATAGGACAGAGAAATCAAGAGAGGAGGGGAAGACAGAGGGGGAGAGAAAGACAGACACCTGAAGACCTTCTTCACTGCTTGTGGAGCGACCCCCCTGCAGATGGGGAGTGGGGGGCTTGAACCAAGATCCTTAGGACAGTCCTTGCGCTTCACATCATGTGGGCTTAACTCGGGGCACCACCCGCCAGACCCCCTGGTTATTATTTATTATTATTGGTGGGCATTATGATTTTGGGCTGGCTCACTTTTCTGCATAGAAAGGTAGAAACAGAAAGGAAGAGACACCACAGCACTGAAGCTGCCCTCAGTGCCCTCAGTGCCTCAGTGCCACAGTACTCCACCTTTGGAGTGTAGGTGGCCTGAACCTGGGCCATGTCGAGACAAAGCAGACACCTTCCCAGGTGAGCTATCTCACAGGCCTGAAGATAATTTCCATTAGTAGTACTAACACATTGTTAAGCTAAAGAATAGAGACTGTAAGAGGGAGAAAGAGGAAGGGAAGGAGCCTAGATCCGTATAAGAATTAAATAAAGGAGGCACGGTGGTGTGACAAACCTAGTTAAATGTACAAGTGTGACAGGGACCCAGGTTCGAGCCCCGGTTCCTCACCTGCAGAGGGGACACTTTACGAGCTGTGAAGCAAGTCTGCAGGTGTCTGTCTCTCTGCTTCTCTATCTCCCCCTCCTCTATCAATTTCTCTCTGTCTTAATTCAATAAAATGGAAACGATGGCCGCCAAGAGCAGTGGATGTGTAATGCCACACCCAGCCCCCAGGATAAGCCTAGAGGCAAGAAAAATAACTAAATGAATTTTTACATTTAATAGTGTTAAGTTGTAGACAATATATCCTTTATCCTAAAGTTTAAGGGCTTAACCAGGAAGACAGTCTGTAGATTAATATTTCAGGAGGGGTAGGTGAAGAGAAGCCAACTTCTCTCCCACACTGTAATCAAGAGGTCATGTTTCATGTGCAAAGAAATTACTGCTGGGCTTGTCAGTATGATGAAAGTTGTGGTTCAAATGCTGGACCAAAGAGACTTCTTCAAGTAGTAGACTTCCCCCTGTTCTAAACTGAAGAACTTTAAACATTTTTCACTTCCTCTTTGACTTTCACTTTAATTTCCTCTAAGGTAATGTGGCAATTATCTTAACAAACATTATTCATCTTCTGATGTATATTTCAGTATTCAGAAACTCTTTTTAGCATTGCTTCAGCCTTTTAAACATGCAGTTTGCTCTCTCTGATGAGAAGTCTGTCAGCTTTTATTAGAACCAGATACCAACTATTCAACAAGGACAAGGACAATGATTAAATATCCCTCCTTGCAGGGGCGAGCTACTCCCCCTTCGCCCCACAACACACCCTTCCTCTACACCTCCTTTCTACACTTTCTGGGCTCTAGCATGGATATGACTGAGAACATACTCCTTTTACTTTTTGGGAAAAAAAAAGTTTTAAGTTTGATATCTCATAAGTATCAAAGCGATAATGCTATCTAATCTGTAAATGGTCACTCAGGGTATTTCTTTGTCTTGGCGATTAGTAACTATGCTGTAGTGAATGCAAGGGTGCTCCCTCTTCAAAAAAGAAAAAAAGAATGTTCTTTAAAAAATATTTTATTTATTTATTTATTCCCTTTTGTTGCCCTTGTTATTTTTTATTGTTGTTGTTGATGTCGTCATCGTTGTTGGATAGTGCAGAGAGAAATGGACAGATAGTGCAGAGAGAAATGGACAGAGGAGGGGAAGACAGAGAGGGGGAGAGAAAGACAGACACCTGCAGACCTGCTTCACCACCTGGGAAGTGACTCCCCTGCACGTGGGGAGCCGGGGCCTCGAACCAGGATCCTTATGCCGGTCCTTACCTTTCGCACCACCTGCACTTAACCCGCTGCGCTACTGCCCAACTCCCTAGGAAAAAGAGAATGTTTTATAGTCTTTGGCAAAGGACCTAGAGATGGAACTGTTGGCTCATTTGATAGTTAATATTTTCAGCATTTTGAGGGAACCCTGACACTGTTCCCATAGTGGCTACAGCCACTTGCATCCCCGCTAAACCTGCTTTCTTGACTTTGGTCTATTTTCCTTCTTTGCCATTGACTAATTAATTACCTTTGATAATTGCTTTTATTTTATCACTTGCCTATGTATTTTTATTTGTGTATTTAATATTGGATAGAGATAGAAATTTGAGAGGGAAGGGGGAGATAGAAAAGGAGAGAGACAGAGAGACACCTGCAGCATTTATTTAACACTCCGGAAGCTTTCCCCCTGCAGGTGGGAGCCAGAGGCTTGAACCTGGGTCCTATTGCACTTTAATATGTGCACTTAACAAGGCCTGCTCCTAGGCCCAGACCTCCATTTTTCTCTGTTAAACACCATGCTATGGATACTTCAGTATAAATTCCTTATGTCTCAATTTATCTTTATTTTCATGAGCGCAAAGAGACTAGAACACTGTTCATTTCTGGCACATTATGTACCAGAGATTGAACTTGAAGACTTGGGCTCCAAATGCCATATTGAGCACATAAAAATGCATGCGACTGGGTTGGGGGCTAGCCCAGCAGGTAAACACTGGACTTGCGTAATTGCTGTCCCAGATTCGATTCCTGGCATTTTCCAAACCTCACTAGTGCTTTGGTCTGTCTCTCTCCCTCTCTCATACAAGTATTTAAAATTTTTTTTTATTGATTTAATTATGAATGACAAGTCTGTGGGATAAGAACGGCACATTTCCAGATCATTCCCACCACCAGAGTTCTGCATCCCATCCCCTCCATTGGAAGCTTTCCTATTCTTTATCCCTCTGGGAGTATGGACCCAGGATCATTATGGGGTGCAGAAGGTGGAAGGTCTGGCCTATGTAATTACTTCTCCACTTGACATGGGCATTGTCATACAAGTATTTGTTTAATGAGCATTACTGATCACTGTCTTTGTTATAAAGTAATACTGATACTGTATACTATTCTGTGTACATACAATCACTGTGATTACTTCATATATTTGAAGATATAACCAAATCCAAATCACTATAAGGCTTTCTTCCAAATATTTAATATACCCAGTTTGAAAATGTTAGGACTGCTAATTTTTTGCTTGTTTGTTTGTTTTTAGTCAAAGCAGAAAACAGCCCACCTGTCACAGGCTCTCTCTCTGGAAAAATCAACCTACCTTGTCACTTTCCCACCATGCCCACATTACCACCCAGTTACAACAACCCCAGTGAAGTTCTCCGAATCAAATGGTCTAAGATCGAAGTGGACAAAAATGGAAAAGATTTAAAGGAGACTACTGTTCTTGTGGCCCAGAATGGGAATATCAAGATTGGTGAGGGATACAAAGGGAGAGTGTCGGTGCCTACCCATCCTGAGGACATTGGCGACGCCTCGCTCACTGTAGTCAAACTGCGTGCCAGTGACGCAGGCCTCTACCGCTGCGATGTCATGTATGGGCTCGAAGACACACAGCATACTGTGTCATTGGCAGTGGATGGTAAGGCTTTTATTTTCCTCTTTTGTTGCCCTTATTGTTTATCATCGTTTTTTTATTATTGTTGTTGGACAGGACAGAGAGAAATCGAGAGAGGAAGGGAAGACAGAGAGGGGGAGAGAGAGATAGACATCTGCAGACCTGCTTCACTGCTTTTGGGGAGATGGGTAGATGGGGGCTCGAATGGGGATCCTTAGGCTGGTCTTTGGTACTTTGTACCATGTGTGCTTAACCCGCTGCACTACCGCCCACCCCCCCTTTTTTAAATCAAAATTTTAATATAGCTCAATGTGTATAAGGCATATTCCATCAAGTATTTCCTTGCTTTGCTCCTATTTATTTATTTTCTGCCATCGATCAGTGGGGATCGATGCTGACACTAAACACCCACTTATTTATTTTTATTTTAGTTTTATTATTGATTTAATAATGATCGATAAGAGAGCATAATTCCACACAGTTCCCACCACCAGAGTTCCGTATCCCATCCCCTCCGTTGAAAGCTTTTCTATTCTTTATCCCCCTGGATAGGATTCTTTATCCCATAATGATCCTGGGATGCAGATGGTGGGAGTTCTGTCTTCTGTAATTGTTCTCCACTGGACATGAGTGTTGGCAGGTGGATCCACACCCCCATCCTGTTTCTATCTTTCCCTAGTTGGGCAGGGCTCTAAAGAGGACACATTGCTGAGGTCATCTGCCCAGGGAAGTCAGGTTGGCATCATGGTGGCATCTGCAACTTGGTGGCTGAAAAGCATTAAGATCTAAAGCAGAACAAATTGTTTAATAATTAGGAACCTAAAGGTGAGCATAGCGTAGATGAGATTCAGGGTCTCCATTCTGGAAAAAGTTAGGAAGTCTAATTTAGGTATATTCCAAAGGGGCCCGTGACTTTACTAATTTTGACCAAGCCTGACAATTCACATGCAGGGGGGCTAAAGTTATTGTCTGGGGAGATGGTGTCAGAGTTGGAGATAGGACTAGGAAGCTTTATCAAGGAAGAGAGTAGCTAACAAATATGAGAAAAGTATACAAATGCCCTTAAGTGTGAACACTATCAGTCTGATCTGGGGCCCATAGTCAGCAGAGGAGCCTGTGTAACCTCTACGTCCCTGGAGGTCTGAGCTCGCATCCTGTGGTCATAGCTAGGAGCATTCTAGGCCACACTCATTTCAGATCAGTCTTCCTCGAGTGCCAGAGTATGTTCATCCAGTCTCCCTTCAGAAAATGGGGCAGTTTCAACCATTGCTGTTCCACACTGAGGGCAAGGTCCATAGAGGCCCACAAGAGGGTCCATGCTGTTCCAGATGGAGATGACCAGCGATCGTGGAGAGAGGGCTCTGTTAAGGTCTAGGCCCATTGAATCTCTGTGGGAATCTCAAGATTTCCTGACTAGGGGCTCAAATGATGGGGTGGCCTGGTAGTGACCAAACATGGGTCTACTTTCTCACCTCTCCTTGTTAGGTGTCCATAAAACCTGTGAGAGGGCAGTGTAACATGATACTTAGTTCAGACATGTGCTGTAAAACTCCTCGAAAGTGACTGGTGTTTAGGGAAGAAAAAGAAAAAAGGAAGAAAAAAAAATCAATCAACCTTATAGTCCAAACCTTTCACAACAAATGAACTGTCAAGGGGTCATTAAATTACTGTGGTAGAGTGTGTGTAGAAAATAATATATCGGTGATGCAGCAGATTAAGCGTACATGGCATGAAGCGCAAGGACTGGTGTAAGGATCTTGGTTCCAGACCCCGGCTCCCCACCTGTAGGAAAGTCGCTTCACAAGCAATAAAGCAGGTCTGCAGGTGTCTATCTTTCTTTCTCCCCTCTGTCTTCACCTCTTCTCTCCATTTCTCTCCATCCTATCCAAAACAATGACAGCAATAATAACAACAACAATAATAACAACGACAATGATAAACAAGGGTAACAAAGAAAAAAATAATAATATGGCATTTTATATAGTGAAATAATCAATATCCATTCTGAGACCTATCAGTTGCTTTTCAAGACTGTAAAAATGATCTACAATTTGTTTTAATTTTGCATATGTATGTATTAATATATTGTGTATATATATAATTTTATACACACACACATTTTCCTTCATTCTTCCAGTATGGTTATTAAAATACTGGAGTTATTTTGAACTTATGTGTGTGCTTTTATAAGTACTATTATAACTTTCATTTAAGAAACAAATTATCAAGGCCAGGAGACAGCTCACTCAGTAGTGAATGTTACTTACCAAATATGGTGTCTGGGGAGCCTAGAGCAGGCACCGCATGGGAGTCCCATGGCACCAGCACTGGGGTCAGCTCTGTGAACTGTGAACAGTGATGTGATGCCTCTTCCTCTAAGTGACTCTCTCTCTGCTTATCAAGCATGGAAAATTTTAAATAAGAAAAATTCTCCCAGCAGCAGTATAAACACACATATGCAAGACTCTAGAATCCACTCACACACAGAAAGATACTTAACAAGTCACAGTGGATGATGCCAGTACCTCAAAAAGTTTAGGCCCCAAACAGTTGGATTAGATGAAAAGAAGAACTCAAAGTAATTTTTTAAAAGGTTAATACACTAGCTTCTAAGCATTAAGTCTTCAATGATACACATCTTAGTTTTAGCCTCCTTGCAGTGGTAGTTTTCATGCCATTTGCATTTAAGTTAGGAGACAAAGCAAAGAGAAATTGCTTTAATTGGGTACACACATAATGACACAGCTCTTGGAAGCATGATATTTTGGCAAGTTATTAAACAAAATCCTAATAAGCAGGCATGATGAAACAGATTTTCCTTCCAACTCTCCATTTCCCTATAAAATATTTACCTGTCAGAAATATATACAAAGGATTTTATTAAAACTCTTTCTTGTATAGCCAAAAGGAAATACTTTACATTTCAGATGCAACAAATTAACTTCTTGAACATCTTTTTATATTCAGATTCTATTTCTTCATTCTAAAAATCTAATTTTCTGTTGTCTAGACAGCCATCTAAAACCCTGAACTCTAAGCACTTACCACCTCTTTTTATCATTTATTTTAATTAGCCCAAGACCGTTGTATTATACTGATACTTATTTGTCTCTGTCACCTTGTTTTCTACAAAGAGAGATACACACTATTAAAATTCACGATGTAAAAGTTATATGATACACATAATTTTGAAATCTCAAAAGAAGTTTAACGACATTTTACAATTTTCATCATTTAGGAACTAGCCATGGGTTTTCCCATGCCTGTCTGAAACAATGAAAAGCCTCCATATAAGCTTCTTAGCCCCATGAGGTCTTCAAATCATTTTAACAATCGCAAAGATTTATACAGGCTGATATCTTGAGACCCCTCTGTGTCTCCTTAGTCTCGGTCGGTATTCAGTGTACATGATAGATTTCTAATTGCCACAAAGTCTGTGTGAACTTTTGATCAGCTTAAAGGCTAGTTTTAAACCACTCAAAAATTTTACTTAAATCTTAGAGAACTTAAAAAAAATTATTTATTTATTTATTTGTTCCCTTTTGTTGCCCTTGTTTTATTGTTGTAGTTATTATTGATGTTATTGCTGTTGGATAGGACAAAGAGAAATGGAGAGAGGAGGGAAAGACAGAAAGGGGGAGAAAAAGATAGACACCTGCAGAACTGCTCCACCACTTGGGAAGAGACACGCCCCCCCCCCCCCCAGGTGGGGAGCCTGGGACTCGAACCAGGATTCTTAAACCGGTGCTTGACTTTGAGCCACGTGCACTTAACCTGTTGCGCTACCGCTCGACTCCCTTTCGAGAACTTAAAAAAAAAAAATGATCTATTCCCCTTAGTTGCCCTTGTTTTATTGTTGTAGTTGTTGATGATGTCATAGTTGTTGGATAGGACAGAGAGAAAATGGAGAGAGGAGGGGAAGACAGAGAGAGAGGGGGGAGAGAAAGACAGACACCTGCAGACCTGCTTCACCGCCTGGGAAGCGACTCCCCTGCAGGTGGGGAGCCGGGGGATCCAAACGGGATCCTTGCACCAGTTCTTGCACTTTGCGCCACCTGCATTTAACCCGCTGTGCTAACACTCGACTCCCTTTAGAAAACTTTTTAGAGTGAGAATGAGAAACAGAGAGGGAGAGAGTCAGTAAGAGGAATAGAGAGAGAAAGAAGGAAAGACAGCATAATACTGGTCCACCCCTCAAGATCCTTTTCCCATGTGAGTAATCCCAGGTGGTCGCTGGGGACTTCCACCAGGGTTCTTGCATATCTGTGTTCAACTTGGGATAGCCATCTCCCCCCACCACCACCACCACTGTGCCACCGAGAAGCTACCTTCTTCTGTCTACCAGCTAGCACCGTGTATACTTCTTGGTCATTTTTGAATTGTTTAATAAAGGTAAAATCTTCCTGAAAAGGATCTAGTTACTTTTCCTCTGAAGAAATATCAGAAGTAGGGAAATGATTGTTCATTGTTAAAGCCTATTAAGTAACTATGCAGCTCCTCTGATATTGATGCTGGTGGGAGCCGTTTCTTTATGGCATGGTCTGTCCCCCATGCTGTGAGTTCTGCTTTGTGTGATCCTCTATAAGTGACTTTATTGGACACCCCCGTCCTAGAAGAGAGAGGTAATCTATGAAGGAGCATATGAAAAGACATTATTATAGCTAGAAAGAAGTTAGATTGGCAACACTAAGGAATTACTAGGAATGGTAGTGGAATAAATCTTGAAAGTCACAATGTATTTATTATTTTAAAAATATTTTATTTGTTTATTATTGGACAGAGAGGTACTGAGGGGGGAGAGAGATAGAGACAGAAAGAGACAGAGAGACACCTGCAGCCCTGCTTCATCATAGTGAAGTTTTCCCCCTGTAGGTGGGGACCAGGGGCTTAAACCTAGGACCTTGCACTGTAATGTGTGTGCTTAGTCAGGTTGCCACTGCCCGGCTCCAAAAATCAGAATTTGTTTTGCATAGAAAAGTAGTCATTGGGTTGGGGAGAAAATACAATGAATATGCAAAAAGAGTTTCATGCCTGAGGCTTTGAGGCCCCAGGTACAATGCCTTTCTGGTGTCTTTCTCTCTCTCATTCTCTCTCTACCTCTATCATTAAAATAAATAAATAAAATATAAACCAATGAAAGTAGTCTTCAGTTATATGACAATAAAGTCTCACACCCATGACACCCAGATGCACTCATTTCTATTTTTCCAGCGACTTACCAGGCAGGTTATTTTGACTTACCAGTCTTAGAGAAGTGACTCACAGGGGTTAGGCGTGGTACACCTGGTTAAGTGCATACACTACAGTGCTCAAGGACCCAGGTTCAATCTCCTAGTCCCCACTTGCAGGGGGAAAGCTTCACAAGGGGTAAAACAGGGCTCTTTTCTCCTCTATATCCCTCTCCCCTCTAAATTTCTCTGTCTCTAATAAATAAAAAAGCATTTTTAAAAAAATGTTTAAAAAACTGAGGCACGGGGTCGGACGGTGGCGCAGTGGGTTAAGCGCATGTGGCGCAAAGCGCAGGGACCGGCGTAAGGATCCCGGTTCGAGCCCCCGGCTCCCCACCTGCAGGGGAGTCGCTTCCCAGGCGGTGAAGCAGGTCTGCAGGTGTCTATCTTTCACTCCTCTTCTCTGTCTTCCCCTCCTCTCTCCATTTCTCTCTGTTCTATCTAACAACGAATTGCGTCAACAAGGGCAATAATAATAACCACAACGAAGCTACAACAAGGGCAACAAAAGGGGGGGGGGAATGGCCTCCAGGAGCGGTGGATTCATGGTGCAGGCACCGAGCCCAGCAATAACCCTGGAGGAGGAAAAAAAAAAAAAACTGAGGCACTACATTTATTGCAGTTA